>NC_092286.1:7547043-7587043 GCF_036320965.1 Panulirus ornatus
AAGAGCCAAAAAAAAAAAAAAAAGAAAGTGAAATGAAAGAAAACGAAGTGTGTTCTTCAAGTCTAAAAAAAACCAAACAACAAAAACAAGATGTTCCAGGTGTCTTGCCATGCAAACAAGATGCAATGTCTCTGTTTGTCTGACCAAAAAAAAAAAGGTCAAATTCGCGGACTTTCACTCTATACAAAAGTAGAAAAAGAACATGTGAAGGATTTCCAGCTGAATGATAAAGAAAGAAGTGAACACGCATACGAGAGTTGGTTCAAAAGGAAAATGGGAGGCGGGGGGGGGGGGGGGGGGGGGAACCAATCATGTAAATAAAATCTGAGCGTAAATTGCAGGAAAATGTAAAATCGTAAATTCTACATTTGATGACAATGGGAACAACTGCAGCTAATAGAATTCTAAAATGGAAATGATGAGAGAGTAATTGGCAATACTGAAAAAAAAAAACAATAATGGGGTTGAATTTCCAACATAAGAGTTGTGGACCTGCGACCCGTTTTCTACGTATAAATACGACAGTTCGAACTTGAGACATCTTTGAACGTTAAAACTTCGAACTTCTTCCTAGACTAAGTCAATGTGACCGTGAACTGAAGAAATGGCTCCTCTTAACTAGTGGAGAGGACAAATTAGAGCGAACGAGAGCTGATACGCTAATAACCTGACGGCAAAATAGCATTCCCGCGTCTTTCTCCAGACACGCTCGCCATTTCCCGCATGAGCGAGGTAGCGTCAAGAACAGACGACAGAGCCGTAAGAGGGGGGAAAACTCTTCACTTAGCCACCACCATCCATCTTCTCTGGTCCTTCTTTGGCAAACGTTCGCACGTCTCTTGTTTCCATTAACAACACGAATTACCATCTGACGTTAATAATGTTAATTAAAAGTCCAGTTAACACCATGCTCGCCGTCTCGCTTTGGTGTAAATATGAAAGAATTGCCGGATTATCATAATCCAAGATTATCATAATTATCCACGTAAACTGGATACAATGGTCGAGATGCCTGCAAGAGATGGGGGACCAAGTGTATACTCACAACAGATGTTTGTGGGCCTCACAACCCAGGGAAGGGATGTATCTTGAGGGATGACACTGAGACTGATAAAGAGATATCTTCAAGATAACTAACCGCAAAGATAAATGAAGGAGAGCGATCTCCCCCCTTGCATTATCAGGGAGATAAAGCCATTTCTTCCTCAAGGAATTTAGGATATTAGAGTTATTTTGAATTTTCCTTGTCATCTGTTCGCCCACAATGTATACCAGACCTGCCTATATAGAGAGAGTATAATGAATTTCCTTTAAGCTTTGTGGGAGTCCACTAGATTCCTCGTCCTTCTAAGCTTAAGCTTCGTGGGAGTCAACTAAATTCCTCTTCCTTCTAAGCTTTAGCTTCGTGGGAGTCAACTAAATTCCTCTTCCTTCTAAGCTATTCTAAATGAGATTTGAATTCCTCCCAGCCAAGGTTTACTGTGGTGAGCTCGTAGAATCCTTCGCCCCAGTAAGCTTCAGTGAGCTTTGAATTCCTCCATCCCCCCCCCCCTTCCCACACCTCCCTTCCTCCACAAGCTATACTGGGCTCCGAACTCCCTCCTCCCATCCCTTTCCCCCAAGCTGTGATAGGCTTCAAAATCCCTCTCCCCTCCAAGATATGGCGTGTTCGAAAATGATAATCCCCTCCTCCCCTTTTCATGCTTCGATGAGCTTGAAATCCCCCCCTCCTCCCCCATTCTCCCCGCCCTTTTCCAAGCTGTGTTAAGAGTTCTACATTCCTCCCCCACACCTCCACCCACACCTCCCCCACCCTAAAGATGTGGTAAGCATCCAATCCCCTCCCTCCCCTCTCTCCCTCCCCCCCCCCCTTACTTATAAGCTGTGGTAAGCCCCAACTACTCCCTCCTCCCCCACTCCCCCACTCCCTCTCTTACTTACACTTTACACTGGATCTTCCCACAAATGCGATATTTCCAGACTAACTTCTTTCATTTCTTCTTTCTTTTTTTTCAAACGAAATCAGCTTCTTTCTCGTATATATGGTAATGCTTCGGAGGCATTCGACTGGGGAGAAAAGATGTCGTCAAAACGTTACACTTATTTGAAAGAAATGGACTGGGGGGGGGGGGGGGAATGGGGAATACCAGTGACTTCACGATGATTTGAAAGAAATAAACTGGGAATTGCTAAGGTCAGATTGGAAATAACAGTGACTTCATCATCAATATAATTTGAAAGAAACAGACTGTGGTAAATCAGGCCAATTTCATCAGGTTAAAATAATTTGAAAGAAACAGATTGGAGAAATGACACTGAAATCATCAGGTTAAAATAATTTGAAAGAAACAGATTGGAGAAATGACATTGATTTCATCAGGTTAAAATAATTTGAAAGAAACAGACTGGAGAAATGACATCGATTTCATCAGGTTAAAATAATCTAATAGAAATGTACATTGCAATTAACACTGACTTCATCGGGTCAAAATAATTCGAACGAAATACATTGGTCAGAATAATTCATTATTAAAGAGAATAGTATTGTAGTACTTAGGGTATGACTTAATCCTTTCAAATTGAAATTAATGAGACTTACATTAGCATACGGGAATAAATACTAATTTGCCTCTTACTATACGTGTTTGATTACACAAGAGATAAAATACGAATTCAAACGAAGGCAAAATATCAAACGAAAAATACGAATTCAGACGAAGGCAAAATAGGGGAAGGGAGTGAACGAAGGCAAAATAGTGGAGGAGTGAGGCAGGAGAGAATAGAGAAATAAAATACAAATTCAAATGAAGGCAAAATGGAGAAGAGAGTAAGCCATAGAGAATACGAGGAAGGAACTTAATATATTTTTATGAATCGCGGGAATGGGTTATAGAACGCCATCTTGGGAAGGGCGTTCGTGCAAGACTAATCCGGGATATCCAATAAGCAAGACGACGAGTCGGCTCGCCCGTCACGAACGATGGTAATGACGTCAACTTTGACTACAAACAATCCTTCTTTTCAGGTGCGGTGTGACGGTGCGGTGTGACGCGGTGCGGTGTGACGGTACGTGGGTATGTAATGTGACGGTATGGATGTATACGACGGTACGGGATTAAAATGTGACGGTGTGGTGTGACGGTACGTGGGTATGTAATGTGACGGTATGGATGTATACGACGGTACGGGATTAAAATGTGACGGTGTGGTGTGACGGTACGTGGGTATGTAATGTGACGGTATGAGGGTACATGACGGTACGGGATCAAAATGTGACGGTGTGTTGTGACGGTACGTGGGTATGTAATGTGACGGTATGGGGTACATGACGGTACGGGACTAAAATGTGACAATGTGGTGTGACGGTACGTGGGTATGTAATGTGACGGTATAGGGGTATATGACGGTACGGCATCAAAAGGTGACGGTGTGGTGTGACGGTACGTGGGTATGTAATGTGACGGTATGAGGGTACATGACGGTACGGGATCAAAATGTGACGGTGTGTTGTGACGGTACGTGGGTATGTAATGTGACGGTGTGAGAGTATATGATACGACGGTACGGCATCCAAATGTGACGGTGCAAATGTACGATGTGACGGTGGAGTGGCACACCGTGATTGTAGATTAATGTAGAGCGAGGGAGTCGACCTCCATCTACACCTCGACTTACTCGTCCTTGACCCTCAGGCAGACTAGATCGAGGGAGTCAACCTCCACCTCGACCTCTCGCCCTTGACCCTCAGGTAGACTAGAACAAGGGAGTCGACCTCCACCTCGACCTATCGCCCTTGACCCAGAGGTAGACTGAAACAAAGGAGCCGATACACCTCGACCTACTCGTCCTTGACCCTCAGATAGACGAACAAGGGAGTCAACCTTCACCTCGACCTCTCGCCCTTGACCCAGAGGTAGACTAAAACAAAGGAGTCGACCTCCACCTCGACCTCTCGCCCTTGAGCCAGAGGTAGACTAAGTTTTTTAAGTTTTCACGAAGACACGACGGCGAACACGACATTCTCTCCCCCCAATGTACCAAACATTTTTTCTTCTCCTCTTTGCTGGGGGATGGATGGGGAGCTGGGGCGGGTGGCAGGGGTGTGGTTGGGGGAGAGGGGGGATTGGGTTGGGGAGAGGAGGACAAAAGGAAAAGGGGGAGAGTAGTTAAAAAGGGGGAGAGATGAGGTGGGGTTGGGGGATGAGGAGGGCGACAGCAGAGGTTGAAGAAAGAAGGGAGAGCAATGAAAACGAAGACAGGTGGTGAGTAAGAATATTTTTTTCTACTACAATACATCTCTTTAAACTCCTGTATAATATCCATTTTCTTTCTACTATCCTATATGTCAAACTCCTGTATAATATCCATTTTCTTTCTACTATCCTATATCTCAAACTGCTGTATAATGTCCAGTTTTCCTACCACATCTCTTCATACTCCACATAATGTTCACAGTCATGGCATCATGTAGTTTATTCATCCAAGTGGTCGTGTGCCACAAACGTACTTCTCGTATTTTCCTAACACACGTCCCGCTTGATTTTATGCTCTAGCCCACAGCTGCCCTATCCCTTCATCTTTCCTAGACAAGCTTACTCTACACATCATCAAACCGATTCAAAAACTTCAAAAAAAAAGAATGCGAGCAAAATATTTTTTTTGGTAAAGTGTTGAAGTGATCTGTTAGAGATGAATTTTGGTGCCAACATACTAATGTAGGTGTTGTTGTGTGTGTGTGTGTGTGTGTGTGTGTGTGTGTGTGTGTGTGTGTGTGTGTGTGTGTGTGTGTGTCTCGCTAAGCCAAGATATGCCTCACTATATCCGTGTCGTCGTTGGCAGAGTCGGGCACCCAAGCCTACAGTCCCTAATGGAGGGGGTGATGTGTGGATGGATGGTCTCTGGCTCTGTGTGAGGGGGAGGGAGGGGAGGGTTATGTTATGTAAACAGCCGTACAGACACGTAGTATACGCTCTATACCGGCGAGAGAGAGAGAGAGAGAGAGAGAGAGAGAGAGAGAGAGAGAGAGAGAGAGAGAGAGAGAGAGAGAGAGAGAGAGATTTAGCTTTAATCCTGCCGATGTAAGGTAATGCCTCGTTTCACCACAACACGGCAACTCGTAAACGTAAAAGACATTTGAGTTACGCCTGAACGAGAAGGTGAATATTATATATTTCTTTTTTTCTATCCAGTAACTTAAGCGGGGGAGAATGAACGACCTCTCTCTCTCTCTCTCTCTCTCTCTCTCTCTCTCTCTCTCTCTCTCTCTCTCTCTCTCTCTCTCTCTCTCTCTCTCTCTCTCTTGTAAGGACAATGGACGTCCATCAGGAGCCCACACAAGAATAGCTTGTTGAAGAAATTTATTAAAAAAAAAAGAAAGAAATTCATGCGGCGGTATAAGACTCTTGGGCGTGTGGGCGTGTGGGCGTGAGGTGAGGTGGGGGCCCATGGGGGCCCCAGCCAACACCCACTCCACCCTCCCATTATAAGTCAAGACAGTCAACAGAACAACCAACAGACAAACAAACAGAGAAGGATAACAGAGAAAGAACAACAACAGACGTTAAAACAAGTGACATAACAGAAGAGCAGGAGTGACTCCCTCACACCCTCTCCTTCCTCCAATCTTTTCTACCCTTGGAGAGCTCCAGTGGACGCCTTCCCTCCCCCCTTGTCTCCAACACTCCTCCAACACACCCCCATCCCCTCCAACACTCGCGTGCACACCTCCACCATCTTCAAGACCCACCCACACGGCTCTCGACGCCCGTAACGAAAAAACAATGTAAGTTGACACTAAAATGAGAAATTAAACCAAAAGCAACATTAGTTTCTCTCTCTCTCTCTCTCTCTCTCTCTCTCTCTCTCTCTCTCTCTCTCTCTCTCTCTCTCTCTCTCTCTCTCTCGGATGGTAATTAAGAAATCTGACATTCTATTAACTGGCTAAATATTTGGGCCAGAGACGGGACAACTGAAGGAGTCGACCGAAGTTATGGCAGGCGCCCGATCCCTGGAGGAGGGAAGGCTGGTGTGTGTGTGTGTGTGTGTGTGTGTGTTGTGTGTGTGTGTGTGTTGTGTGTGTGTGTGTTGTGTGTGTGTGTTGTGTGTGTGTGTGTGTGTTTCAAAACTCTAGGACAATCAGCCACTCCGGCAGGAAGTAAACAACTCTGGTCGTGTTTTTCTGCCAAATAATTTTACTCACCCAGGAAAAACAAAAAGGACTCTCACCGCAAGTAAGCTCACTCTCCCGCCAAAATACTGCTCACTCTCCCGCCAAAATACTGCTCACTCTCCCGCCAAAATACTGCTCACTCTCCCGCCAAAATACTGCTCACTCTCCCGCCAAAATACTGCTCACTCTCCCGCCAAAATACTGCTCACTCTCCCGCCAAAATACTGCTCACTCTCCCGCCAAAATACTGCTCACTCTCCCGCCAAAATCCTGCTCACTCTCCCGCCAAAATCCTGCTCACTCTCCCGCCAAAATACTGCTCACTCTCCCGCCAAAATACTGCTCACTCTCCCGCCAAAATCCTGCTCACTCTCCCGCCAAAATACTGCTCACTCTCCCGCAAAATACTGCTCACTCTCCCACCAAAATACTGCTCACTCTCCTACCAAGATACTGTTCACTCTCTCACCGCAAATAAGCTCACTCTCCCGCCAAAATACTGCTCACTCTCCCGCCAAAATACTGCTCACTCGCCCGCCAAAATACTGCTCACTCTCCCGCCAAAATACTGTGTACTCTCCCGCCAAAATACTGCTCACTCTCCCGCCAAAATACAGCTCACTCTCCCAACCAAAATACTGCTCACTCTCCCAACCAAAATACAGCTCACTCTCCCAACCAAAATACTTACTCTTCCACCCAAAAACAGAATAAATCCCTCCCCGCTTCCCCTTTCCCCAGTGGAAGTCATCCCTACCCACCCATACAATGGTCCAGACATTCAGACAGACAATCCCACTCATTCAAGATGTAATCCCACATACCAAACATGCAAATTACTTTACCTTCTAGATGCCTCACACATTCCATTCCCCCCCCCTTTCCTCCTCCTCTTCCTCTTACCCCTCCTTCACTCCCCTCACCTTTCCCCCCCCCCCTTACCTACCTCACCAGAGAGTATTCAACCTCCCCTCTTTCCCCAACCTCCGCCAGCCTCCCCTTCCCTTCCCTTCCCTCCCCGACCCCCGCCGCCAACCTCCCCTCACCCGACCTTTTCCCCCTCCGCCAACCTCCCCTCACCTCCGTTCCCCCCCTTCCGCCAACCTCAACCTACCGACCTCTATAATTCACAAGAAACGAATCTCTCTACATCATCATCATCATTATCATCATCATCATGCCGATGCAGTGGGGGGTTGGGGGGGGAGGGGAGGGGGGGAAGGGGCTGGGGAATGGGGGGGGAGGGGGGAGATTACTGCACCGGGGGGGGGGGGGGGACGAGTACATTAGAGTTGCGTTGTTAGCGTAACGGACACACTCGCTAAATCCCTCCGTCGCCCGGATTATTAGCATACGAAGAAATCCCACGGGAAATTACCCAGGGATTTCACCTTGCCAGAGTCTCTCTCTCTCTCTCTCTCTCTCTCTCTCTCTCTCTCTCTCTCTCTCTCTCTCTCTCTCTCTCTCTCTCTCTCTCCCCTTTGCCACACCGACTACAGATGATATAGTTTACAAGGTCGGCGTTTTCATCAAGTCTGTCTTTCACATTCATGTCTCGTCCGACCCCAAGCTGACCCATGCTGAATCATGGTCAGTAACGCTAACCACTATGCCACGGGGGCCCGTGTGTGTGTGTGTGTGTGTGTGATACAACATTACGTCATCAAGGACACAATCAGAGCGCTGGGTACAAATAATGTCATCCAACGTTCGCCTACCGTCATCCAATAGAGTTGTTAATCACACTAAAAACAATATACATTTTTACCCTTCCTGGCATCTCCCTCCGGAAACAGAAAATGAATACTTAATTAGATTGAGAGCTTATGTATACATACATTAATATATATATATATATATATATATATATATATATATATATATATATATATATATATTTCACCACAAAGGCTATGGGAGTCAGTTTCATTTTATATCATCCTCTTCAACCCTTGTCACTGTACATCTGATACCTGTCCAGTTTATTTTAATACAAATAATAATTTGTTCACACTAGGAACATTAAGTCCCGCCACCATTTTCTATGCCTGTTTCTGAGGCTACCTTGCTAACGCGGGAAACGGCGATCATGCATGAAAACACACAGAGACACACACACACACACATGTATCTTTTCTCTCGCGAGTTGTCTGAATTTATCCCTCTTACCCTAGAGCTCGAACCCGAGGCCTAGAATCAGACAGCTGCTTCCCACAGTTTCTGTGTGAAGACCCAGCACCCAAGGAGTGACCGTTGTCATACCTCCATCCTCCTCCTCTCCTCCTACAGGTAACCTGTGGAATATATATATATTTATATATATTCCTACGAGTCCACGGGGAAAATGAAACACGGTAAGTTCCTAAGTGCACTTTCGTGTAATAATCACATCATCAGGGGAGATGATTCCCTCGCCCACCATTTCATCATTCCTTCTTCTTATAACCTTTTTATCCTGGAGTTCTGTCAGGCCTACAACCCTAAGCTGTTCCTTAATTAATTCCTGTACTTTCCGTTCCCCAGTTATGACCTTGACTGCACCGTGTTCTGCCCAAGCCACGCCAGTCACTGCATAATAATAATAATAATAATAATAATAATAATAATAATAAATAAAAATAATAATATACACAGTGTACCTTGGTGATGTTCGTCAAACTTGGGCCAAGAAGGAATTTAGAAACATTAACTGCGAGAATTCTCTTACGGGGAAATGTTTTTTTCCTTGGGAAAAATAAAGGTGTGGAAACAGGAAGACGAAATTCATTAATTACTAGACCTCCAGAGGTGGCGCTACGATCTCGGGAGGCCAGACTATCGTTTTCTTTAATTGGGCGTTTCGTTTTCTCTCACAGCGTATTTCATTTTTCTTGAACGGTGTATTTCATTTTCTCCAGATTACTTCGCTTTCGCCAACTGTGAATTGCGGTTAACATCTTTTTCTTTTAAATCTTTTATTTTTTTCTTAAATCAGGTATGTACTTAAGTTTGAAAAAGCGGGAAATAGAAAGGCCATGAAGTACATGGTGTGGAGAGTCGGTTCAAAGGCACTTTCCATTCAGTTCTGATCAAAAATTTCGACGGTTGCTGTTGCCTCATGATGCCTTAGTGGTGTTAGCTTAAAGATTATGCTATGTTTTTGTTGTTGTTGTGTCTCTTGTTTACTAAAATTTCCGTTATGCTTTCACTAATACGCTCTGTTGCAGTTACGTTCAATCCACTGTGTTATGGGCAATGCCGTTGCTTTGTTATATTCACTGTTCTATCATAACCAATTTCCATCACTCAGCACTAAGACTTTCTCCCAGAGACATGGGTCCGGGCTCTTCTGAAATGGCCGACACCCAAAGAGGTCCACGGGCCATAGCTCATTCTGGCTATTTCCCATACAACCTTTAAATGCACGCGGGTAAGAACTCGTCGCAGCCAAAGGCCTTCACCTCCACCCTTGTGTGCTCTCGAAACGAAAGCTTCCATGAACCACTTCTCCACCGCACGTATCTATCTTGCCCTCACATCTCCCATACATAGGGTCTTCGTACGTAACCTCCACTTGGGACAGATACACAGTTAGAGTGTACAGGGCCTTAAGAATTACCCTTAACACCTGAAGAAGGCGTGGTCTTAAGAATTATCCTTGACACCTGAAGAAGGCGTTGAAGGTGGGGTCTTAAGAATTAATCCTTGACGCCTGAAGAAGGCGTTGAAGGTTTGGCAGTGGAATTATCCTTAACACCTGAAGAAGGCGTTGAAGGTGGGGGTCTTAAGAATTATCCCTAACACCTGAAGAAGGCGTTGAAGGTTGGGTCTTAGAATTATCCTGAACAACACTGGAGAACATGTTGAAGGTTTGGCATTAGAATTGTCCTTAACACCTGAAGAAGGCGCTGAAGGCTTTCGAGACTGGGTGGATTAAACAACTTGACGTAGACTGCCTTAACGACCCAGACAGGTGAAATGTCTGATGAACCATCCAACCACCCAATACCATACCTTCGCCACACGTCCTCATTCCACTCCTTCAGGAGTTCAAGATGACGTCCCATCTTGCCCAAAAGACATCATCCCATCTCCCCAGAGGGATTTGACACTACAGCCATAACATTACCCAGGAACACCGTATGTAAATGTCCTTATGTGTCTCAAAACTCATGTCGTAATATGACTTGATTTTTTTTCCCCCCTCCTCCAAAGAGTACGATAGTTACAGTAATTAACGACAGACTGTCCTCCAAACTACTCCTCCCCTCCACCCCCCTCTCCCAAAGTTGTATCATCATAGCGTATGACGTCAGGGCCATTGAAACATGTCATTTTTGAACTCGCCCTCAGACGCGAAGCTTAATGGAACAATGACGAGACCCGATATTGCCACTGTCTCGAGAACAATTACATTAAAAGTTATTTATTGGTAGTTGAGAATGATTAGCCTTGTTTAAATACCCTCCGGATGATTTCCGCATCTCGACACATCCCCGGTTCTCCTCACAGTTCACCAGTTCCGGCGTTCCTTCAACCGACAAATGGGACAACTACGGAACAGAACACTGGATTGTTCTTACTTCGTCTCGCGATGGCAAAATGGTTTCTTCCCCCGTACTAACCAACCACCTTTCCCGAGGGAGGGAGGGAAGAAGACGGAGGAGGAAGAAGGTCATTTAAGGCAATTCGAGAGTCATTAAGGGGATATAGAAAAAAAAAATTGAAAGAAATGAGAGACAGAGCGGGAGAAAAGTGAGGAATGTAGAAAAAACAATTGACCACAGAATCGACCACAGACGTGGTTGGCTGCTTCTATCAGAAATAGATAGATAGAAATAGAGAGAGAGAGAGAGAGAGAGAGAGAGAGAGAGAGAGAGAGAGAGAGAGAGAGAGAGAGAGAATCTGATACTTTGGGGTTGTGTTGTCCAAAGCCACCCCAGGGTGGCTTTGGGTAAATGTGTGAATTCCTGTTTTAAATGACAAAAAAAAAAAACCCAACCTTTCATCATTAACTAATTAACTGATTACACACACAAAAGGGCAATCACTTCACTATCAGAGCGTGCGTATAATTCAATTCATTATATATATATATATATATATATATATATATATATATATATATATATATATATATATATATATATATATATATATATATTTTACCAGCAATGTTAATTTGCAATTTGTGAATAGAGTGTCACAGTAAACACCAAATTTCTTCCTAATCGAAGTTACCAATCATGTCACACACACACACACACACACACACACACACACACACGTCACGTACGAAACAAAAGTACATTGAGAATATTAAGCATTTTAATTAGTATTCCCGAATTAGCCATTTAATTCAAAAGTGCCAAGCACGTGACACACTTTATTACGTGTATAGATTACAACGAAATGCGTCATATAAACCATTTGCTTTAGCTAAATCGTGAATCCAACATTAAGCAGTCAATACAAAACCCAAGTTTTGAATCATATACAACGAAAAACACAATATGACTAGAATACAAAACCTCATCCTATAAGATCCATACAAGAAGTATATCACATCGTATATTCTATATATCAAAAACTACATCACTTACGATCGTAACCTTAAACCACCTTTAACAACCTTGGTTGTTTGGGCTTCATAAGCTTGTCAACTGCCAAGGTTCCTTACGACCGTTAACCTCAAACAAAAAAATATTATCATGGATGTGTTCACATCAATGAAACATCCAAACAAAATGTATTATTATGGAAATAGCCAAAGACCCTACTTCAGGTGTTAAGGTTAATTCTAAACCCACATAAACCCTCTCACCATGTAAGTACATGGCTTATGATCCCAACGGGTAATGAGGCAATACATCATATCTTAATTGCAATTACAAAGACCAGTGGTTTCAAAACTCATACATAAATATTTTGGGTATGTTGAACACACGGGGAGAGAGACGGCAACCAGCAGCCCAATTTCATTTCAGGATTTCATTGTTAAATTTCAGGCCAGAGGGTAAAATTGGTCGACGAAGTTTGGGAGTCTTCGCTCCATTCTGGCAACCCGCTACCAAAACAATGGGTCATCAAAGAAAATGAAATGTTTTCACGGGATACTCTTCGAGGTCTGGAGGTACCCAACTACCCTTTTCCTCATCATTTACCTTTTTCTCCTCTCTCTTTTTCCTTCGCTTAACCCTTTGGAGGGGTACCTGTACGAGTATATATATATATATATATATATATATATATATATATATATATATATATATATATATATATATATATATATATATATATTCTTCTTTCTTTTAAACTATTTGCCATTTCCCGCGTTAGCGAGGTAGCGTTAAGAACAGAGGACTGGGCCTTTTTTGGAATATCCTCACCTGGCCCCCTCTGTTCCTTCCCTTGGAAAATCAAAAAAAAAAAAAACCGAGAGGGGAGGATTTCCAGCCCCCCGCTCCCTCCCCTTTTAGTCGCCTTCTACGAAACGCAGGGAATACGTGGGAAGTATTCTTAATCCCCTATATATATATATATATATATATATATATATATACCTTGGGACTTTGCTCCACGGACACTACTACTTTCCAGTCGTTAGAGGATAGCAAACAATAGAGACGCCTCTCGTTGCTAGCTAACTACATAGCTTAGACAGACATCATCTGTGGGTGAGGTCGCCCTCTTTGCCCCCCATACGACACCACGTAAATCAATTCCAAATGGCATGCAACTTTCCACCCAACTTCAAGAGCTAATTACAAACTCGTAAGTTGCAGTCATGACATTAAACGTCTAAAAGTGATACGCACAGGATCATGGGCGAGAGCCGTGCACTTCGTTATACAAATGACGGTAATCTTCGTAATGTGCATCGAACTTTAGAAAATTCGCTGGCATGGCGTCAACGCTACGGTATAGTCACAGTGTTGCCTGGAGAGTGGCCGAGCGACTTCCGTCGCAACTCAAAAAAGAAAAGCGCCCCCAGTGTTGCGCTAGAGACGGCTGAGGGCAGCTGTAACTCAAAGACAATACAATTTTCTTGAGTTACCGTCTCGAATACAATACAATATTCTTGAGTTACCGTCTCGAACACAACACAATTCTCTTGAGTTACCGTCTTGAACACAATACAATTCTCTTGAGTTACCGTCTCGAACACAACATAATTGTCTTGAGTTACCGTCTTGAACACAATACAATTCTCTTGAGTTACCGTCTCGAACACAACACAATTCTCTTGAGTGATAGAAAAATCATGAACATATGCGATAGACGCCAATTTGTGAAATGCTCTAAATAACACAAATATTCCTATTAAACAATTATATTCCGTTAAATGTCTATAAAAATCGGTAGAAATTGGCAAGGTAATATATGCCATAACACCAGTGCGTTACACTCAAGTTAGCAATGTAAAAAATGGATACAGCCAATTGAAAACAGCCCATTTTCGAGTCTAAGAATATATATACACAAACTCTGAAACTCGTGTATAATAAATTTAAGGACCACATTTTGTGACGTGGAGGAATGATTTTTATCAAGGGGGAAAAAATGGAGGAAATCTTGGAACTTTACTTAGACAAATTATATCATATTTGCGACTAACGAGTAACAGCCAATTGTAGCAATTCTGCAATTTGCGAATACCAACAATTTGCTGACATGACAATCACTGTCAAACCTTTCCACACATTTCTGTATCCCATGGAAATCTTGGTACATAGCAATATAAATTCATATAACACTATATTTCCCTAAGTTTAAGACATCACCAGATAATACATCTGTAGAATTTCTTTAGAATTTACTTCTTATGCACAAAAATCATATGTTCGAAAAATTCTCTTTGGTTAATCTTTTTTACATTAGTCGGTCAGTGGAGATATCCAGATTTCAGACATAAATTGAATATGTTACATATGATGCCAATTTATTTGAGCGTGCTGAACACAACAGCCAAGTTATTAATTCACGGATGGAGTTAGGTGCACCCAACTGGTCCCTTCAATCAGCACTGCAAACATTATATATATATATATATATATATATATATATATATATATATATATATATATATATATATATATATATATACACACACGAGTCCACGGGGAAATGAAACACGATAAGTTCCCAAGTGCACTTTCGTGTAATAATCACATCCTCAGGGGAGATACAAGAAAGAAATACAACAGTCGGTTGATACACAACGAAGAGACGTAGCTAGGACGCCATTTGGTAAACCAAGTTGACTCAAATGCTTCTACCATGGCTACCAGAAGAGATATACAAGATTAGGAACCTTCTGTCAACTCTCAACCTACAGGAATATGCTGGAGAAGACCTTGCCCATTATCTTCACCCACCATAAGTAACAACCAGTTATACGAGCATTCGTAACTACAGTGTGGCTTCAAGTTGAGGAAATAACGGGAGCACAATATAAAATGGAAGATAATTCTATGCAAACTACAAAATGGGAACGAATCGGATAAAACACACACGAATCGGATACGAATAGGATAAAACACACACGTCTACAACAGACATGATCCACTTTGGTTTATTCATGGTGAACACCGGACCACCATGTATCCTCGTATTGCACATTTTCTATCAATTCTCTTCTTCTACATGTCCACGTGTGGCGCCCTCTGGTTTCAACTCGCACTGGATTCAGATCTTCACTTATTCAAGACTTGGCTTATGAAAAAATAAATTTGGTCATCTTCTGCAGGTGTAATGCAACGTGTGATTTTTGTAACTGGTTCAAGCAAAGAGTGTCAGGTAGACAGACATGACTATTTTATTTTTTTCCCCATCGAGGCCCAATATCAGCGAAATGCCAATATCTACTTCATCACGAATCATATCTATTTTTCTTCTTCTTCTTCCTCTTCTTCTTCTATCTCTCTCTCTCTCTCTCTCTCTCTCTCTCTCTCTCTCTCTCTCTCTCTCTCTCTCTCTCTCTCTCTACCGCAGGGTAATGGGGGGTTAGGAACCAAAGAACACATTAATGGAATTTATATGTATCATGGATTCTCAACTCGAGCCAGACAAACTTGTATGCTCACGAGCACTATAGCTATTCTCTTCTGAGTGAAGATTTCCTTCAATATACTCACTCTTACTCATTCTGTTGAATCATTTACGTGTTAAGATAGGACGATATGTCTTATCCCGAACTTTTGGTGAAGACTTAACTATAAATCGTTGATATCATACAATAACTGGTGTTTCGTCATTCCATCACTGGGTATTCTTTGGCCATTTTCACACTCTGGCGTTTTCATCGGCTCTTTAAATGTTGAGAGAGAGAGAGAGAGAGAGAGAGAGAGAGAGAGAGAAAGAGCACCAAGACAAGACCCCAATCTTACGTCCCTGCATCTACATACTGACCCCCGAACCCCAACGTTGGGGTTGTCAAAACATTTTTTTTCTTTTAGGGGGGGGGACGCGAGAACAACCCTCGTTAACAAAACTTATCTTTATCATCGCCCGAAATTCGCTTCATCTCTATCAGCGTCTGAAACTTTTCGCTAATGAGATCAGTGTCTTGAAGTCTGCGTTGTGAAGTTCAACGTTTAAAATTTGGAGTTAGTTTTGCAAGGCTCCGGCTACGGGGATTTTTGCCTTTTGAAGGAAGGGGTCGGCGTTTAAAAAGTCCGGATTTTAGAGTCAAGCGAACATCGAAAATCCAGAATTTGGAGGAGCTCAGAAAACGTCGGAGTTACGGATTAACGAAGGTCGGCATTGAAGGCACAAATTATGAGGTACACATTCGTAAAAAAAATTATGTCTGGATTACGAAGTTTTGCGTTGGAAGTCGTAGATTGTAAAGTTCACCATCGCTAGTTCGAACAACGAAAATTTCAGGGCTGAAAGTCCGCATTTATGAAGTTCAGCGTCGAAACTTCAGACATTTTCAGATGGTCGAGCATGACAAGTCTGCGTGATGTCTAAGTACATCATCATGAAGTCCAGCGAGAGAGAGATCTGCTTGGCTGAAGTCTGAATAATGACTTTAGAAGCCTGAAGTCTGGGCTGGTTAACTTTCCCCCGACTTTCGGTGGCGTCTGAAGTCTGCGTTACCAAGACCCGAACGTCTGAAACCTCTGTTATCAGACTGCGTACTCAAAAGTCTGTCATTCAAATAGTGTGAATTCTGCTCACAGTCTGGTGTCTACGCTTCAACGAAGGTCGCCCGTTGTTTGGAAATCGGCGTTACCAATCTCTACGTCATCACCCGTTATCAATAATCTGCGTATCCCCAACAGGAGGAGAGGCAACGGCAACAGCGGTTGCGTCATCTGCGTATCCCCAACAGGAGGAGAGGCAACGGTAACAGCCGTTGGCGTCATCAAAGACCCACAATCCCCACCTCCCTCCCTCCAGGAATTACCCCATTATTAACGCACCCAATAAACTATAAACATGAGCATGTTGAACGCCACACACACACACACACACACACACACACACACACACACATACACACACACACACACGCACTTCTCTCCATACACCTCAGTAATTAATTACTTCTATTTCTCCCCCCCCAACACAAAGATGAACGCTTTATGTCGTTTATCTTTCTTATCTAATCTTTTACAACGAGTATCGAGATCTGAGGTCAAGACAAGGGCGTTGAGAGACGCTTGGGTAATGGAGTGTTTGCCCTGACGGAGGTGACCTCTGCTTTACCAGAGGTCACCTGCTGGGGGGGAAGAGAGAGAGAGAGAGAGAGAGAGAGAGAGAGAGAGAGAGAGAGAGAGAGAGAGAGAGAGAGGGAGGAGGAGGAGGAGCTCTTACGAAGATATCAGGGAGAGGAACTTCGTCTTCCTCGTCTTCTTCCTCCTCTTCTTCTCCCCTTTCTCTCTCTCTCCCCCAAGGAAAGCCTGGGGCATATATCACTCATTCCTGTCACTAAGCAAACATTTTCTTTTTGATCTTTTCTTGTTATAATCCAGAGGATTTATCTATCAATCTATCCACTTGAAGATAATTATTCTTTAGGTACCTCAACGTAACATCACGTCACACATCCTGAAGCTCTACATATATTTTTTTCTTTTTCAACTCCATTGCAAAAGGCGATACCTCATCTCCCTATGTTTCTATCGTTTGAAAAGCTTTTCCTCCAAACGATTTTGGAGGTTTTTAGAATTACACTGTTTTCCTTTTCTTTTTTTTTTTATCTTTTGGCTTACGGTCGCCCACAGATGGCAGTGGTATTATAATTCGACGCCTCAACCAAAGATCATCTTTTTAGTCAGGCCCATATACGTGAGCCAGTCACCAACACTTGCAGTGGATCGACACAACACACTAACTATAATGACCATATCTTCGTTTCGTGCAAAGTTGTGCGTTATACAAGCTTCCTTCACTTTGACACGAACTTTCTAATTTCTAAATATGGAAATATATCTGTCCTTCACTGTATGATACTTGTTTCATTCACTTCTACGAATGCAAGCGCTTGTCTCCCTTCATGTAAAACAGGATATATATATATATATATATATATATATATATATATATATATATATATATATATATATATATACACACACACACACACACACATCGTATGTCCTCTCTCTCTCTCTCTCTCTCTCTCTCTCTCTCTCTCTCTCTCTCTCTCTCTCTCTCTCTCTCTCACACACACACACACACACACACACACACACAAATGCTTTTTTTTTTTCCCCAGTTCCATCTAGAGAGCTGCGAGAGTCCAAGTTACCAGCACACAAACCACTGTCGGGAGGAATTGTTTTTCCCCAGTGTGTGTCTGTGTGTGTGTGTGTGTGTGTGTGTGTGAGAGAGAGAGAGAGAGAGAGAGAGAGAGAGAGAGAGAGAGAGAGAGAGAGAGAGAGAGAGAGAGAGAGAGAGTGTAGCAGGTGCAGAAAGGCGTATCACGCTACTCACAGTGGCTTTATACCAAATGTCAGGAAAAAAACAAAAAACAAAATAGTCACACCAAGGATAACAGGTTACTGTCGACCGTTTTCTATTTTACCTCCCTTAAAAAAAAAAAAGAGAAAAAAAATGGGAAAATCTGAACTAGGGCTCCGCTGTACAGTCAAATGATCTCCATTGAAATAAGAGAAGAGTTATTTCAGACCTCCAATATATCACATTACATCCACAACCGACTCTATACAACTACAATGTCACGCCCCCTTCCATCAACCCACGCACAAATAGAATATAACAAAAAAAAAACGACAGATTTCGTCATAGAATGAAAATAATAATGGTCGTTTAAACACAAGCCAACCATCTCTGTTTAATATGCATATAACTTTTATATTTTTTTTCATTGTATTTTTTTTTTCTTTTTGATAGCACACCCGATCTATCGTATAACATATCAATGATATATTTTTTCTTTTCACAACTGTACGAACCGAGTCCAAAGTTTTACTATACTTTCTTATGAAATGATCCAGGATTTATAAAATAAGCCATATTTTTTTCAATCTCTCACTCGTATTACAATTGGAATACAATATATCTCAGGATATTGTATATATATATTACTGTATGTTAAACTATTATACACTTGCTAAGCATACTTTGTCGAATAATTTCCTATGTATAATATTCTTCCTATAAATGCTATTTTCCTATGCATAATGAACTGTGTATACCTTCCTGTATAATCATTTATACATCATTACACTTTCCATGTATACATACAGAGGTAGAGGTAACACAGAATAATGAAACATGATGATTATCAAGTTATCATCGTTTCTCTGGATTATTTTCGATTATCTATAGATTAAAAGTTATCTTCGAATATTCAGGATCAACCTCGAACCTATATATCATTCATGATTACTCGGGATATGTATTCAACCGTCGATTAATCAGGCGATAATATGACCACGATTAATCAGGTGTCAGCATTTCACCCTAGATTATTCAGTTAATTATCTAAACCCGATTTTTTATGGAGGGTTTAGCATTTCATCCACGATAATCTATATAATAATTCAAACATTATTATTCACTGTCACTGATTCATCCCCAGCTGTTTAGTGTCAATTGATGTATCATTACATGAACATGTACGATTACTCGGCGAGTACGATAGTTACTAGAACGAGTACGATAGTTCGGAGAGTGCGATAGTTATTTGACCGAGTACGATAAATACTTCACCGAGTACGATAGTCAGCCGAGTGCGATAGTTGTTTAACCGAGTACGATAGTTATTTGAGAGTACGATAATTACTTTACCGAGTACGATAGTCCGCCAAGTACGATAGCTATTTGACCGAGTACAATAATTACTTCGAGTACGACAGCCCACCGAGTACGATAGCTAACTGACTGAGTACGATAAGTACTTCAAGTATGATAGCTATTTGACCGAGTACAATAATTACTTCACCGAGTACGATAGCCCACCGAGTACGATGGCTAACTGACTGAGTACGATAAGTACTTCAAGTATGATAGCTATTTGACCGAGTACGATAATTGTTTCACCGAGTACGATAGTCCGCATCTATAACTCTTATTTCCACTGTCTATCATCTTTCTTTCCTTCTGGATGATTCTACAATGAACTCCGTCCTCTATCTTCGGTTCTGAGGATTTTCCAACGCAAGTCCTTCACATATTCTCACCATTATTTCTACCGTTATTTCAACCGCGACTTAAACGCCCATCCCAACCAAAAAGGCCTTTGATCAAAACCATTATTTCAATCGCAAGTTAAAACACGCCTTTTTAAAACCCATTATTTCAAACGATTCGACCATTTTGTTGAACCTATCAAATCCTACTGATCTGCACAGACGAAAATGATGATTACATGACGATTACATGATGATTACATGATGATTACATGACGATTACATGATGATTACATGATTACACGATGATTACATGCTGATTACATGTACATGGCTTATAAGTCAATGTGATTTTTCTAATTACACTCGTTAGTAATTAGATTTCATTCTGGGTGCACCCCCACCAAGTGCACAAATTATCTTTTTCTCCCGTTAATCAAAATGCTGGAGGTGTATAGCTATTACCATGTGATTACGACTAATCGACTCGTTAATTAGGTACCGGTAAAGGTTGTTAAGGTAATCTGTCTAAGGATACTGGTTATTTAGGTATGATTAACCAGGTGCTTAGGTGATGGAAAAGGGTAGTTATGATAATACACAAAAGCTAATGGCCATTCAAATGCCATTTACGATTACTGCAAAGTGTTTCATTCATATCTGGAAGTTTTTCAGGAATACATATACATATATTTTTGTGTTGCGATACATAGCGAAGGTGTTGCACCTTCACTGTATTGGCCTAACCAACCATGAACTCAAGGGTAATTTTAGTGTGATTTTTTTTTTTATATATAAAAACGTTGCATGTCGGGGTCAAGTCATCTGACTTAACAGATTACCTACCTATCTACTTACCTATCTACCTATCTACTTACCAACCTACCTATCTGCCTATCTACATACCTATCTACTTACCTACCTACCTATCTCCTTACCTACCTACCTATCTGCCTATCTACATACTTATCTACTTACCTACCTACCTATCTGCCTATCTACATACCTATCTACTTACCTACCTACGTATCTACTTACCTACCTATCTACCTACTATCGACATACCTATCTACTTACCTACCTACTATCTACCTAACGCCTACCTATCTACTATCTACCTACTACAGGATCAGTCGTCTACTGGGGGCCTGAGTTACTGCTGAATAATGTAATTCCTGCAAAAAAAAAGAAAAAAAAAATTCCAATGATGTATTTATTTGATTCTAACCTTCGTTTTCACCAGCATGACAAACTTTTGATTTTAATTTCTTTTGAAATAGTCTGAAAAGTCTTTTGAACGACTAAAAGAATCTAGGTATATTAGATTCAACTCTTGCACTCCCCTATGTGAAGGAGAGACTCTGTTCACAATGCAACTATTCCCCCTGCTCATCATATCAAAACGGCGTGGGTAAGGAACGTTACACGTGTGTGGCTGTGCCTGGCGCTACCTCGAAAACGATGGAAATGGCGAACACACACACACACACACACACACACACACACACACACACACACACAGAAACACACAAACACACACACACAGATACACACACACACACACATATATATATATATATATATATATATATATATATATATATATATATATATATGAACAGCGGATGTTACCGGACTCCGCCCGCTCGCGTTACACCAGGAGCGAGGTCTCTCCTCCAGCAAGACTGTATCATCGTTAACGGACGAACAGAACACACTCGCGGAGGACCATCTCACTACAAAGGCGCCCATCATTTCCCTGCTACTGGCTGAAGCGCAGCCTCAGAACACCCTTGAAAAGGTGTCCTGGGTTTGTATTAGTGAAGAATAAATGTTGTTACAAGGTTCTCATCTGCATAGAATACATCAGATACATGTAGACATACATGCAAGATCAGAAACACAATACATATTCATATACATATTTATATATACATTTTCCCTGTGGACTCATAGGAATATATATATATATATATATATATATATATATATATATATATATATATATATATATATATATATATATATAGGGAAATGGTGGCTCTGGCGGCAAAAACTCGTATCTTCAGCGTCTGGTCGCTGGTTTTAAGAGTCCAGCTCACAGGGTGATCTTGTGGGCACCTTCCCGCACCGCATACATCTGGTAGCGCACACCAACCCCAGCGAGTGTCGGGACGTCCCAGACTTTTTGCCGTAGTGCTAACCACATCACTCCCTGTCTATATATATATATATATATATATATATATATATATATATATATATATATGCTTACCCCCAATAATAAAACCTGGAGAGAGAGAGACAGAGACTGGTCATTCCTTAGCAGTGTCCTTAAGAGACTGACGCCCTTATGGACACCGTCAGAGGCTGTGCAGACAATGCCATCACCCACACGATTCCATTACGTTCACATCCATCTCATTCTTGTGGTCCAGTGTGGCCCATATGTACTCCAGTCTCTTCGTCCACTCGTTAACTGGCGGGAATATCACCAGTCAGTTTCTCTCTCTCTCTCTCTCGCTCTACATATAATTCACCAGTCACTGCACTACACTCTAGTCGCGATACTATATCTAATTATCTGAGCAATTACCCCTAGTACCAATTACGGCCAGAGTTAATTACATTACCAATGACGTGGGCTAACGCTTCCCTGCTTTTTAAAGGGGGGGAAATGGGAGAGGGGGGTGTAGGGGGGTGTAGGGGGGAGGGGGGGTTAATATACTCAGTGTTGAAGCTGAGCCACAAGGGAACACGCGACCTCCATCCACCCTCACACTAGCCACATCCACAGTCACCACCACCACCCGTGTTACCACACCACAGGTGGGCATCTGTTCACTTCAGCGGGCGGGCGGGAGGGAGAGAGAGAGAGGGAGGGAAGGAGGGAGGGAGAGGGACGACATCCTTCCTCTCCAACACTCTGCTGTCCTCAGGTCATCTGGAAGGGCCAGGGGTCAGGAGAGGTAGAGACCACACCATCACCACGACGGGTACAGGGACCGGTACAGACCATGCCACTACCACCTCCTCCCATAGCCGGGTACAGGGTCGGTACAGAACGTGGGTGGCAAGGGTCGTTCTTGCGTGTCGTCGACAACACCCGCTGGTTTGGTTATTTCCGATCGTTCACCTCAGCGGCGGGAGAGGGACGTCTGGCCGAGGGGCCCCCCACGCCGCCGCTACTTCGAGTCGGACTTCGAGGTGTTTAGGAGGAGGGAGCGGGGGTTTGGGAGGGAGGAGTGGTCCGGTCCACGAACTCGTCGTCGACGTCCGCAAACTTCGACCACCAGACTTGAGCGAGACGACGACGCTGCCGCCGAGGAGCGAGTTCGTTCGTCCCGAGATCCACAGACGACCCCTCGCTCGTTCGCTCGCTTTAACGATCCGAGAAAAAGAAGAAAAACAAACAACCCCTCTTCGTTCTAGCGTCTGGCGAGCGCCTCAGCGAGGTCAAAAGGGAAAGACGTCACTACCTGAGTAGGACTTCCCCATGTCCTCCCACACCTAGGGTCGGCCCGGTACTGAGAGCTCACCTGTGGAATCAAACCCTTTAAAGCCCTCCTCCTCCTCCTCCTCCTCCTCCTCTCCTGCCTCGGCCCTCCCCCCCCTCCCCCCCCCCCCGACACACACACACACACACACACACACACACACACTCTCTCTCTCCTCATGCCCCCCAGAAGCCAGCCAGCCAGCCAGCCAGCCCCCTCCAGCCTCCCATCCCAGACCACCGTCGTCGTCATGTCCCCCAACCCCCCCCCCTCCCCCCCCTCACCACACCACCACCCATTTTCTCTTCCCAGAAGTCCCCCCCCCCCCTAGACTTCTCGAGGCATCGCGACTAACGAGACACTACAGGGGGACTGATCACACATCCAACTAGGAATGGGGAGGAAAAGGAAAAGAAAGAAGTACGCCAGTTTGGCGCGGATCACCTGCAGTAACGGGCGGGTTTTATAGACGCCAGCCAGCGAGCGATGGCGTCCAGCGACCAGATCTGCCAGCGACCAGAAGGCTATCTATCCCCCCCTCCTCTCTACCGCCACCAGCGACCAGATCTGCCAGCGACCAGAAGGCTATCCATCCCCCCCTCCTCTCTACTGCCACCAGCGACCAGATCTGCCAGCGACCAGAAGGCTATCCATCCCCCCCTCCTCTCTACCGCCACCAGCGACCAGAACTGGCTTCTTCAACCACCACTACCAACCACCACAACCACCAGGCTTCGACGACCACAGCCACCAACCTTCGTCACCAGCGGCAACCAAACTCCCGAGCGACCAAAGGCAAGCTTTGTTTAACCTGGGTACTCGAAGTCGTGCGCTGGGAGGAGACCCCCCTCTTCTCATTTTCCATGACGATGGTCCACGACAACAGCAATTTCCAGCTGCCTTGTGGCCGGCCGGACAAGGACTCTCCTTCAGGTAGGCACTGTTTTATGGATGGCGGGGCGAAGGGAGGCAGACAGGGAGAGTGAGGGAGACAGGGAGGGAGAGAGAGAGAGAGAGAGAGAGAGAGAGAGAGAGAGAGAGAGAGAGAGAGAGAGAGAGAGAGAGAGAGCTGGGAAAAGTCGGTTGCTGAAGAAAGTGAGGGAGTTCGGGGGGGGGGGGGTGATTGGTGGAGGAGGAGAAGGAGAAGGAGGAGAAGTAGGAGGTGGTTCAGTGAGTGGTGTCGAAGGATAAAGGATGACTTCTGGTAAGGAGTGTGTGACCTCACTTGAGGTGAGAGAGAGAGAGAGAGAGAGAGAGAGAGAGAGAGAGAGAGAGAGAGAGAGAGAGAGAGAGAGGAGTTAATTGGGTAAGAAATCTTATGTATGAGGACCGTAAACCATGTGGGGTGGGGGGGGGCTGGTCGTGGGTAGGGAGCTGTGGTTTCGATGCAGTACACACGACAGCTAGAGAATGGATGTGAGCCTATGCAGACTTTCTTGTTAATGTTCCTGGCGCTACTATCTAACGCAGGAAACGACGATGAAAATAAAAAAAAAACAAAAGAACATATGTTGACCACACTAGTCCTTAACGATCGTTATGAAGGTGAAATCGCAATTCAGTAGGAGTTCATATAACTTTATTTAACATGTAATTTTTTCTATGCATGTGGCACGCCATGTTTCGTGGAGACAACTCACTCACCTCATCAGGTGCCAATAAAGTTTTCAAATCCCGACAACACAACCAGAACAACAACAACAACAATAATAACAACCTCTCGCCTCTGCCATTGTAGACGAGGCATTATGGCAGAGGCGAGAGGTTGTTACTGTTGTGTTGTTGGGATTTGAAAACTTTATGAATTATTGGCACCTGATGTGGTGAGCGAGTTGTCTCCACGAAACATGGCGTGGCACATGCATAGATAAATTACATGTTAAATATAGTTATATGAACTCCTACTGAATTGTGGCTTCACCATATATATATATATATATATATATATATATATATATATATATATATATATATATATATATATATAGTAAATATGCGTGTGTGTTATGCCTACACCAACTCCTTATGTACGTATGCATAAAATGTCTATATGGCAGTTTTTTTTTACGTATTATAGTAAACGAATCAACATTCATTGGCAACACACACCTTCCACGCAACACCTCCACCATTTGTGTTACACTCAATACACCCGCAACACCCCAGCACGACACCCAAGCGCCTTCACACCTGTGAGACAGGTGTGTCCACGATGGTGTCCCTCGCTAATTCTGCTTCCGACCGGACACCTGGTGCGACGATCCTCGAACTACGGCTTCCACCGGGTCGTTCACTACGACTCTAGTCGGGTCGTTAGTTACGACAAGTGGCCAGGGTCGTTAACTAAGTAGTTTCTTCTTTAATTGGTAAGCAGGTTGGTTAGCTGTGTGGTTGACCGAGTGTGTCGACAATTGCTTAACGTGTCGTTGACAGCACGAATCGTTGACTGCTTGTGTCGCTGACTGCTTGTGTCGTTGACTGATTGTGTCGTTGACTGCTACAGTCGCTGACAAAGCGCCTGGCGTTGATCTCCCAAGCCTGATATCAACAAGCAGGCAATATGCATTCGCTAGGATGAAATCCACTCACGAACTTCGAGGGCCGTGGAAGAGCCTTGTGGATTACTGGGAGGAAGGGGAGAGAGAGAAGCGGGGAGAGGGGACGGGAGGGGAGAGAAAAGCGGGGAGAGGGGAGGGGAGGGGAGGGGAGAGAAAAGCGGGGAGAGGAGAGGGGAGAGGATTGAGGAGCTACTGTTTTCTTTTCTCCCTTACTTTGTTGAGAACCAATGAGGTTTCAAAGGCCAACGGAGGTTTCACTGGACATGAAGAGCTTCGTATAACCATCATCATGGTTTCTATAACTACAGGAAGGTTCTAAAGACCATCAGAGGTTTCGAAGGGCTTTTGTCGAGCGTTTGAAACCAAACCATCTGGAGGTTTCTAGTGACCACAGATGTCAAGGATGATTTTACAGGTTTGAACAAACATGGTCTTTGACAAGTGCAGGGGGTTCGACATCCAACGGGTTCGATAAACATAGACAAAACAACCCACACACACACACACACACACACACACACATGCATTTCTAACACCATCTAACACCCCAAACATCCCTCTATTCCTACACTATCAGAATCTTCCATGCCATTAAAAACAAACTCACAAGGTCCCAGGATCCCCAAATCACCCTTTCTTGACATTACTTTTGTCCCGCGATAGAGAGAAGTTCTATGAATAGGCACAACTTCAGCAAAGAGAAACAGACAAGTGTATGATCAACACCCACACCAACAACTGAAAATAAAATGTTGTTGGCTGACGCACAAAATTGGAAACAAGAGTTTTTGACTGCCATGTATTAAAGGCTTACCCCCGACGCACCTGTAAACAATGAAATATTCAGCCATCAAATTAGAATTTGAGTAGATAACTTTGCATTCTAAATCCGGCTCTGTCGACCCAGCCAAAGTTCAGTTAATGTGTCGCATCACTGGACACTATCAAAATGAACATCAGGATGCATTCTGCTTTACTATCCTGCCTATTACTATTCACATTAGGAATTCTGTATGCTATTACTGTCCTCCAACCTCATCATAGACCATTTGGGCTTCTAGTATATGGCTTTCCTATGTAGCGTCCGCCAGCAGATGGCATCGTCAGAGACCATCAGGTCTTCTCTTATCTTGCTTTCTCATGTCGTCCTCCAGCATATATCCTCGTCATAGACTACCAGGTCTTCTGTTTTCTGGCTTTCCCATGTACTGTCCTCCATCAGACATCCTCGTCAGAGATCACCAGGTTTTCTGTTATCTGGCTTTCCCAGCATATACCCTCGTCATAGACCACCAGGTCTTCTGTTATCTGTCCTTCCAATGTACTGTCCTCCAGCAGATAACCTCGTCATAGACCATCAGGCCTTGTGTTATCTGTCCTTCCCATGTACTGTCCTCCAGCAGATAACCTCGTCATAGACCATCAGGCCTTGTGTTATCTGTCCTTCCCATGTACTGTCCTCCAGCAGATAACCTGGTCATAGACCATCAGGTCTTGTGTTATCTGTCCTTCCAATGTACTGTCCTCCAGCAGATAACCTCGTCATAGACCATCAGGCAGTTAGTCTAGCAGGTAACCTCATCACAGACCATCAAGGTTTTCTCTTAAGTGGCTTTCGCCAGTGATCGCATGAGGTTAAAAGCACCGGTGTTGGCTTAATCCATCATGTAAATCAGGAAACAAATCAGAGGCCGAAGCCGAGGGGACAACGTTCAGCCGATACATGCAGGTGTTTTAGCATCACACACACAAACTCGACCTCCTTTCTTTTTTCTCTACTGGCTCAGGAGGGTTGTGAGAACGCTCTAACATGAGAAGCCAAGAGGTGTTCATGAATGACAAAACAGTGGATCAGATTCGCCAGTGTGTCCCTCATAATCCAAGGCACAGAAATACATTTTGTGAGGAAGAGGTGATAGGGAGGGAGGTAAACACTTACAAAGTGGTGCTGGCACAAGATGATGATGGTAGTAATCTTTCTCACAACTCCACCACCACTAGATACTTCCCTGAGTGGCTGAAAGTCGTCTTGTGGAGTATATTCTTAGGAGTGTATGACACGATATATTCTTAGGAGTGTATGACACGATATATTCTTAGGAGTGTATGACACGATATATTCTTAGGAGTGTATGACACGATATATTCTTAGGAGTGTATGACACGATATATTCTTAGGAGTGTATGACACGATATATTCTTAGGAGTGTATGACACGATATATTCACTTCAAAATGAATGGCCTACGAAATGAACTTCATGCTGATACATTGTTCACATCTCGGAACGACCATTCCATTTAGGCTCCTTCTTTCTCTCCTCGATCTGTAACTACACGTTAATGAAAACGAATTACCCAGAATATCATAATCTGTTTTTTGTTGTTATAAACTGCAACTGTAGACGATAATGTGATCGACATATATCTATGCCTATCTGTCTGCCTTCCCTTTCCCCCAACCTCTCTCTCTCTCTCTCTCTCTCTCTCTCTCTCTCTCTCTCTCTCTCTCTCTCTCTCTCTCTCTCTCTGTCCAACATTCACAACGGGTGTGTTGTTAAATCCTGCTGCCTCTCTTAATCTCCCACACCACTTTGCGCTGTACCGTGTTTTTCATTTTTCCCCGGTCTGTTGTGACCTGTTAAACTGCCAGGTCCAACTCGGCTACTGCCCACACTGCGCACACCTTGGTCCCAGGACACGCGGTGGCTCCCAGGACACACACACACATACACACACAACACACACACACACAACACAGACACACCTACAGTGGCCCACGGAACATCATACGCAAGACCACACCCTCAACATACGCAAGACCACACCCTCATCATACGCAAGACCACACCCTCATCATACGCAAGACCACACCCTCATCATACGCAAGACCACCGCCTCAACATACGCAAGACCACCGCCTCAACATACGCAAGACCACAACCTCATCATACGCAAGACCACAACCTCATCATACGCAAGACCACAGCCCTAACATACGCAAGACCACACCCTCATCATACGCAAGACCACACCCTCATCATACGCAAGACCACAGCCTCAACATACGCAAGACCACACCCTCATCATACGCAAGACCACAGCCCTAACATACGCAAAACCACACCCTCATCATACGCAAGACCACAGCCCCAACATACGCAATCCCCAGCCTCACCATACGCAGCACTTGTAAAAATAAATGGTCTTGAGATCAGAAGCTGTTCCCTGCCTCGTGTGCGTAAATAGGATCAGTGTAAACACCATGTAGGAAAGGGGGGTTCGAGAGATGAGGGGCCTTCTGAGGGACACCATACTTGACGGGGTCGACGATGAGAGAGAGAGAGAGAGAGAGAGAGAGAGAGACTGGGCGCGAGGGGGGAGGTGGGAAGGGACTCTTCACAGTCTCCTCAAAAGGAATGGCAATTAGGCATCCGTGCAGCGCGCAGGGTGGTGAGGAGGAGGACGGGACCGACCCAAGCTGCATCCAGAGGAGGGAACCTGGCCATGCCCTTAACGATCTGTGTGGGGAAGAGGAGGAGGAGGAGGAGGAGGAGGAGGAGGAGGAGGAAGAAGAGGAGGAGGAGGAGGAGGAGGAAGAAGAGGAGGAGGAGGAGGAGGAGGAAGAGGAGGAGGAGGAAGAGGAAGGAGGAGGAGGAGGAGGAGGAGGAGGAGGAGGAGGAGGAAGAGAGGAGGAGGAGGAGGAGGAAGAAGAGGAGGAGGAGGAGGAGGAGGAAGAGGAGGAGGAGGAAGAGGAAGAGGAGGAGGAAGAGGAGGAGGAGGAGGAGGAAGAGGAAGAGGAAGAGGAGGAGGAGGAGGAGGAGGAGGAGGAGGTGTCTGATGGTTCGGGGGAGGAGGTGCCACGGTGGGATGAGGTGGGGACGGAGGAAGGGTGGGGGAGAGAAAGGCGAATGATTGGTGGTGGGTGAGGGAG
Organism: Panulirus ornatus; assembly: GCF_036320965.1. Classification (NCBI taxonomy): domain Eukaryota; kingdom Metazoa; phylum Arthropoda; class Malacostraca; order Decapoda; family Palinuridae; genus Panulirus; species Panulirus ornatus. The sequence goes on from NC_092286.1 coordinate 7,576,786, forward strand.
GGAATGTTATGGTATAAAAGAATAAAATGGAAAGAAGAGGTGAGCACAGAGGAGGATGAGAAGACCACGAGGTTAGGTACAGAGGCAGTTACCAGAAGACTCGATGATGGTCTATGACGCGTGGGGGGGTAGCTAGCTGGAACCAGAGGAGGAAGATGGTATGGAGAACCGTAGAAGGAAGGAAGATGTAATGTTATGAGGAAGGGCAGAACTGGGGGGGGGGAGAGAAAATAAAGGAGGGAGGAGGAAAAATAAGTGAAGACATAGTGAGACAGAAGGAGAAAGCAACAAATTAAGGAAGACGAAAATGGGGAACGGTAATAAGGAGCTGATGAAAGGAAGGATATGAGAGAGAGAGAGAGAGAGAGAGAGAGAGAGAGAGAGAGAGAGAGAGAGAGAGAGAGAGACGATTGGTGCAGTTGGACAGAAGTCGAGAGAGAGAGAGAGAGAGAGAGAGAGAGAGAGAGAAAGAGGAGAGGCAGTCGAGTCCAGGTGAAGAAGACGGTTCTTCTCGAGTCACTTCGTTAAATCTGATGACGACCAAACACGTCCACAGCTCTCGTGTCCTCCCAGGGTACTCGAGACACAAACATACATATTCATACACATGAACGCCACCAGCCAGCCAGAGAGAGACCAGAGCATACCACACCCCTGACGAGGACGAAGACCCCCTGACAAGGACGAGGGCTTGCCTGCCTGCCTGCCTCACTGAGGGGAAAAAGAAATTACAGGCAGAACAGATGTTATTTAAACGAGAACACAAGTAAATAAATCCTTTGAACAATCCTAGAGATTACAGGAGAACAGATGTTATTCAAACGAGAACACATTTAAAGACATAAATCCCTTGAACAATCCTAGAGATTACAGGAGAACAGATGTTATTCAAACGAGAACACATTTAAAGACATAAATCCCTTGAACAATCCTAGAGATTACAGCAGAACAGATGTTATTCAAACGAGAACACATTTAAAGACATAAATCCCTTGAACAATCCTAGAGATTACAGGAGAACAGATGTTATTCAAACGAGAACACATTTAAAGACATAAATCCCTTGAACAATCCTAGAGATTACAGGAGAACAGATGTTATTCAAACGAGAACACATTTAAAGACATAAATCCCTTGAACAATCCTAGAGGTTACAGGAGAACAGATGTTATTCAAACGAGAACACATTCAAAGACATAAAATCGCTTCAACAATCCTAGAGATTACAGGAGAACAGATGTTATTCAAACGAGAACACATTTAAAGACATAAATCCCTTGAACAATCCTAGAGATTACAGCAGAACAGATGTTATTCAAACGAGAACACATTTAAAGACATAAATCCCTTGAACAATCCTAGAGATTACAGCAGAACAGATGTTATTCAAACGAGAACACATTTAAAGACATAAATCCCTTGAACAATCCTAGAGATTACAGGAGAACAGATGTTATTCAAACGAGAACACATCTAAAGACATAAATCCCTTGAACAATCCTAGAGATTAAAGGAGAACAGATGTTATTCAAACGAGAACACATTCAAAGACATAAATCCCTTGAACAATCCTAGAGATTACAGGAGAACAGATGTTATTCAAACGAGAACACATCTAAAGACATAAATCCCTTGAACAATCCTAGAGATTACAACAGAACAGATGTTATTTAAACGAGAACACAAGTAAATAAATCCCTTGAACAATCCTAGAGATTACAGGAGAACAGATGTTATTCAAACGAGAACACATTTAAAGACATAAATCCCTTGAACAATCCTAGAGATTACAGCAGAACAGATGTTATTCAAACGAGAACACATTTAAAGACATAAATCCCTTGAACAATCCTAGAGATTACAGGAGAACAGATGTTATTCAAACGAGAACACATTCAAAGACATAAATCCCTTGAACAATCCTAGAGATTACAACAGAACAGATGTTATTTAAACGAGAACACAAGTAAATAAATCCCTTGAACAATCCTAGAGATTACAGGAGAACAGATGTTATTCAAACGAGAACACATTCAAAGACATAAAATCGCTTCAACAATCCTAGAGATTACAGGAGAACAGATGTTATTCAAACGAGAACACATTCAAAGACATAAATCCCTTGAACAATCCTAGAGATTACAGGAGAACAGATGTTATTCAAACGAGAACATATCTAAATAGATAAATACCCTGAACAATCTTAGATTCCTTATGGAGACAACATTCACAAGACTGACCCCGCTTCAAACATGACCAGGAACAGGGGAAAATATACAACCAGCCCAAAACCATAAATCCATTAAAGTGACTAAAAACCCTAATCATTACTAACCAAAAACCAAAAACTATAAAATAAATAACTTTCACTATACCGAAACATCTACCGCAAATAAAAAAATCCAACTCCTTTTTTAAAATCATCTAATTTTCTAAAGAGACAGAGAAAAAAAGAGAAAGTTTTTTTTTCATCTAATAAACTAGAAATCCAAAACTCGAACAAAACCCCAAATTTATGGACGAACTTTGGATAAATGAATTAAATATAACAATCCATTACGCCTCATAACAGTGACACTCCTAAATTATCCCTCTTGGCTTCAAGCCCCATAGTGAACCAATTCGCCCCAAATCCCACAAAGACTTAAAACCCATATTATGTGATATATATAATATATATATATATATATATATTTTATATATATATATATATATATATATATATATATATCCTTGAGCACGATGGTACGATCCTTTGAGCACGACGGTACGCTCCTTTGAGCACGACGGTACGACCCTTTGAACACGACGGTACGATCCTTTGAGCACGACGGTACGATCCACTAAGTACGACGGTACGATCCTTTGAGCACGACGGTACGACCCTCAGGTATTGCGTAGCCAATGACCTGGTCCTAAAGAGTCGTACCGTCGTGTTCAAGGTCGTACTGTTGTGATCAAGGTCGTACCGTCGTGTTCAAGGGGTGTAAGAACGACCTGTCTATAACACACACACACACACACACACACACACACACACACACACATACACTATATCGCTACTTTTCTAAACAGAACACATGTTTACAAAGACCACTTATACCTAAACTATCTAAAGCGGACTCTTGTCTATAATGGATCGTCTCCTGCAGTGATACACCTGTTTACTGCGGGCATCCTGTATACAACGGACATGTGTACTGTTGGCACCGTCTGCGTTAACAGTGAACACCTGTGACACGGGGCTGACAACAGAACAAGCGGCAGTGACCTGCACTACGTCATCAACAGCAGCAGTGACAAGCACTACGTCATCATCACCAGCAGTGACAAGCACTACGTCATCATCAACAACAGTGACCAGCACTACGTCATCATCAACAGCAGTGACCAGCACTACGTCATCAACAGCAGCAGTGACCAGCACTACGTCATCATCAACAGCAGTGACAAGCACTACGTCATCAACAACAGTGACCAGCACTACGTCTTCAACAGCAGCAGTGACCAGCACTTCGTCATCAACAACAGCAGTGATCAACACTACGTCATCAACAGCAGTGACCAACACTACGTCATCAACAGCAGCAGTGACCAGCACTACGTCATCAACAGCAGTGACCAACACTACGTCATTAACAGCAGTGACCAACACTACGTCATCAACAGCAGTGACCAACACTACGTCATCAACAGCAGTGACCAACACTACGTCATCAGCAGCAGTGACCAACACTGTGTCAGCAGTGACCTGTGCTTGAAATCAGTATATTTCTTTATCACTGCCTGCGTCCCTAGTGTTGATGTGAAGTAACTTTCGCGAAATAATTATTTGTACAATTGTCCCAAGTTGGCCAAACTAAACACCAGGAAAATAAAAATAAATCCTGAATAAATAAATAAACATTATATATATATATATATATATATATATATATATATATATATATATATATATATATATATATATATATAAAGTAGTTTGGTAAGTATGTAACAAAGAAAATGTCACACGCATGAAAGCAATAAAGCATTGCAATAAAACAACAAAATACAAAAAAGCGAAAACAGCGAATGTAAAGAACAGAAGAAAATAACTGAGAATAATCAAATAAATAAATAAAAGCGAAAATGATAACCAAAACGAACGATACATAAAAATGGCGAGAATATCAATGGAAAAAAACAAAATAAAGGAAAGAAAATGGGACACACACTAGAAACAAAAAAAAAATAAAGACAATAGTTGACCACTTGAGCACGATGGAACGACCCTTGGCCTTTGACCTGACCCCTTAAATAAGGTCAGGTCAGGTTATACCCAAACGTCGTTCTGTCGTGGTCAGGCATCGAACCCTGGTGCTTCAAGATGAAAAACAAAACTCAGAGTGCTCAAGAGATGCCCAGAAGAGACCCGTATGACCCCGGAGGCGCGGGAGTGACCACCCCTACCACCAAGTCATAAGCCACACCTCTGACCTTGGCCATGACGGCAGAGGTCACGGCACGCACAACCAACGGCTGCTGCTGCTGCTTCCTGCGCACGCGTCGTGACCCGAGCCTGGTCGACGTCGAGGTCAACTGCAGCGATGACGAGTGGAGGTGGGAGGATGTCTCCATCAGGGAGGATGAAGATGACGAAGGAGACGGCGAAGAAGTCGCCCCTCCTCCTCCTCCTCCTCCTCTGGGACCTGCGCCGGTTGGCGAAGGTCGGAGGCGCAAGGCAGCTGTCGCCCGAGCCACCAACACCAGCAGGAGCAGCTGCTGTGGCTAGGAACAGCGTCGACCACATCTGCCCAGCGGTAACACACAGGGTCAGGAGGGTGTGGTGTGGTGTGTAGGGTGTGGTGTGGGGTGTGAGGATGGCTATACACCTGCACACAAGGATACTACACGCTCGCCGGACTGAAAATTAGTCCAGGTTCGAATCCCGGATTTTGGTCGCCACCTACCTTGGTCGCAGCCAAACTAGCTGGTTCATCTTCTCTTTTAAGGTACTGGTCGTTAAACTAGGTACCTGGCGTAAGGTGTGAGTGTGTGTGTGAATGTGTGTGTGTGTGTGTGTGTGTGTGTGTGTGTGTGTGTGTGTGTGAAAGTGTGTCTACGTACATAAGGTTAGGTAGGACATGGTATGTATACCAGGTCAAGAGACGAGACAACACGTGTAAAAACTCTCTCTCTCTCTCTCTCTCTCTCTCTCTCTCTCTCTCTCTCTCTCTCTCTCTCTCTCTCTCTCTCTCTCTCTCTCTCCACGAGTGTAGAACTCCCTCTACTTGCAGTACAAGAGATGATACCCCCCCCCACCCATCAGTGTAGAGAACACCCTCCCCGTACAGTACGAACAGGTAATACGACAACACAGCATCCGGGATCTTTTACGTACGCTAACACCGAGACTCGCGCTGCTAATGGCATTCTAATCTACGACAAAGCCAATAATGGAGGCATGCTGAACGTACGTGGGAATAATTATCACAACATGAACGGAAATACCCAGACTGTGACACCCCTTATGACGAGAGAGAGAGAGAGAGAGAGAGAGAGAGAGAGAGAGAGAGAGAGAGAGAGAGAGAGAGAGAGAGAGAGAGACTCTATAAACGTCACAAACACAAACAAGCACATTGTAACGGAGTAACCAGCTCCTTCCGTAACAACTGCGCTTATGGTGAGAACGATCTCGGTTTAAGTCAGTGCAATACTGTAGTGCCTTGGATGGACGTTTAACTCACACCATTTTTAGTTAATCTCGTCCAAATGTGGTCTGGTAACTTATTATACCTTCCTCCGGGAGCATAAAATTGGTCAGCCAGCGCTGGCAGTAATTTTCTGAGAGAGAGAGAGAGAGAGAGAGAGAGAGAGAGAGAGAGAGAGAGAGAGAGAGAGAGAGAGAGAGAGAGAGAGAGAGAGAGAGAGAGAGAGAGAGATTCATCGTACGGCCGGCAGTGCTACAGTCATGCGTGCGCCACTCAGCTGCCGTGCGGCCTGGTGCCAGACATGTAACTAAAACGTCTCGTACGATAGTTTTAAGAGTTTTCATTCCTTAAGAGGTCAGTCTAAGTTAAGAGTAAACATGGAACCCAAAATTTAGTCTAGAGATGAAAAGTTTGTAAAAGAATGTTAGTGATTCATTTTAATAGCTTTCTTTTTTCTTCTTTCCAAGATTAACTGAGGAATTACTAGATTTATTCCCAACGTCCAACTTTTTCAGACTTTATCTTGAGCCCCAGGGCAAAGATGGCATACAAGCCCTTTGGAACTGCAGGTACATAGAGGTGGAAGTGTCGTCTATACCCTCGGGAAAACCGTTCTTATACACTGCCTCCGAATGCGTGTGGATTAAGAGATTAATTATGGACATACACACAGGACATACTATACGCTTAGTCTCGAATATAATCAGTGATTAAACACTCTCATAATCCGCTTACGAGTCAGGTCAAAGGTCATGTTCAAGGCTAGTAAGGTCATACTGAAGGGTCAAACTGTCGCGAGTATAAAGGTCTAACAGTTGCTAGTAAAGGGTTGTACCATCGTGCTCGTAGGGTCGTCCCAACGTGTTCTAGGGGTACAACAATGACAATTACGGTGGCAGGCTGTGTTCCGTCTTTAACAACCCTGTATTCGCTGTACTTAAGGGCGAATAAGCCGTGGCGGAGGTCGGAACTAAGCTGCTTAACAGAGGTTAACCTGTAATGATGGTGTCTGGTTTACACCCCTTCGGCCATTCAAGCCACCAGAGTCATTAGATCACTCAAATCGCCCCTTCTTCATTAACGATAACGTATGTGATGCGGTAGTAATGGTAATTAAACCCATTTTGTTAAGGTCTGATCCACAAGTACATCTAGCACGCCACACACTGCTGGGGAGTCTAACTACATATTTAACATAGAAGGCCATCACGAAGGAGTTCTCTGCTTGTGGTCGCATTTCTATATGCAACCTGGAACCGAACCAGATACTTCGTATCATCAAGTATCGTATGCTAACTCGTAATCACAGGGTTGTTAGTGGGGTTCTAAGAGTACTATTCTAAGGATCCTAAACCAAATGATTTAAACAGTTGTAAACTACGTCGGGTCACACTTAAAATGCCTTAAAAACGAGGGATGACCTCCTCGGCCATGGGGTCAAGATGGAGGTCACTGAAAAGAACACAGACTCAAAAAAACTGAGTTTTTGTTTTCAAATCAACGTGTATAAAAGATTGAATTCGATCACTCTCATCTTCTCATCCAAGCGACTGTGATGTACATGATTTTGGTGTACAAGTCCTCGACTCGAAGGTGGACCTTGTGACGCTCCGCACACACACCAGAAGCACCGGGCCAAAGACCATCAGCTAGGGACGAAAAATCAAATAAAAGAAACCATTGTGCAAAAAGAGAGAGATCCCCGAGATATAACGTAAAATACTGTTAAAACGATGAGAGTATAATACTGTGTGGGAGAATGGACACAGAGAAACCTTCCCGGTAAAGGTCTTAAAAAGACGAGCATTGTGACACAGAATGACCTAGTCTAAGCCACGGGGGAGCAACGCAGTGGGTTAAGGATTTACTGTTGAACGAGAGAAAGGCGCATACAGGATTCTGGTGCACAGAGACACAGACACACACACACACACACACACATGCTGGATACAGGAATGCCCCCCACAGACGCTGAATTGTTTCTGGAGAGAAATCCTGCACAGGTGGTAATGCATTACCCAAGAAGAGGAGGAGGAGGGAGGGAGGGAGGCAGGAGAAGGTCTGGCGATAACTATTGTATCTTTTGGTCCGTAACGCGAGTTCGATGTCTGTCCCCCCCCCCCCCCCCCCCCCCCCACCACCACCACCACCACCACCACCACCACCACCAAGTAAGCTCTTCGAGGTTCTCGACCATCCCGATAATACGGTCGTAAAGAAACGATGGAGGAGGAGGTGGAGGAGGTGGAGGAAGAAGTGGTGTGGTGGTGGCCAGCAGTCGCTGGTGCTCTGTGTGTGTGTGTGTGTGTGTGTGTGGAGGATTGGGTAAAGGTGTTGGTGGTTGTTGGAGGATTGGGTGGTGGAGTTGGTGGCGGTGGTGGCGTTAGGGGTGGTGTTGGTGGCGACGACGAGGGCGAAGGTGGTGATGGTGGAGGAAGGATAATAGTTTTGATGGTGGGGAGGGACGTGTTGGGGGACGATGGTGGTGATATTGGTGGTGGTGGTGAGGATGGTTGGGGGAGGGAATGGTGAGTGGGTGGTTTGGAGGGGGGGTTTGTTGTCTTCGATATCGACTACACACCTTTTCCGACCCCCCCCCCCCCCATGTTTATCACACCCTCCTCCCTCCAGCCCTTATCTCCCCTTATCTCCACCTCTTCTTCCTGGCTCTTATCATTACTCTTCTTCTGCATAGTGTCCTTCCAATTTATATACAAATATGACTAAATACAAACATACACATGACACTATACATATGTATCAATAAATGGAAACAAATAAATAAGACGTATATAAAGATAAGGAACAGTCATGTAGACATATACACACACGAAACATGAACAAACACACACACATATACACACAAAAAATACACAAAAACATCCATACAATGAGACCGAACAAATAACCATGCACGGTCAAACATGAAAAAAGTTGAAAAACAAAAACGTAATTGCAGGAGTAATAACGTAAAAATAATATACACACGATCTACTTTAACAGGAAAAAATGAATAAAAAAACAGAATAAGAAAAATGAAGCATTCACTAATGACAAAAATATGGGTCAGTACAACAGTGAAAAAAAAAAGCAGTATTAATGATAACATTCAGAACACACACACACACACACACACATACACACACACACACACACACACACACACATACACACACACACACACACACACACACACACATACACACACAAGCGCGCAAACAAACGAACAAACACAATTTGCAAGCAAGTCTCTCTCTCTCTCTCTCTCTCTCTCTCTCTCTCTCTCTCTCTCTCTCTCTCTCTCTCTCTCTCTCTCTCTCTCTCTCTCTCTCTCTCTCTCTAACCGCTCGTCTCTCCGTATCTTCCCTTCCGCGTCTCTATCTCTCTGTGCTCGGGAGCCCCCCTCCCCCCTCACTCCCTCCGTCTCCCTCTATCGGCAAGAATATCGGAAGACGAAGTGAAAGTGTGGGGAGGGGAGGAGGAGAGGCACCAACGGGATTCGAACCGCTGCTGCTACCCTCCTCCTGCTGGTGCTGGTGGTGCGACGGAAGGACCACTGATCGACCATAACCATCTTTCGGGACATTTTTTTTTTCTTCGACTGCTTTGTGGGAGGAGGAGGATGGAGGGAGGGAGGGAAGGAGGGAGTGAGGGAGGGGTTGGGTGGGTGTGTGTGTCCGATATTGAGGCTGGGGTATGGGGGGGAAGGGGAAGGAGCGGAGTAGATGGTGGTGTGGGGTGGGAGGAGGGAAGGTGGTGTGGGGTTGGGGTGAAGGAAGGAAGGAAGGAAGGAAGGGGAAGGCCTCCGAGCGGCTTTTCCCTGCCTTGATTTCTTCGCCAATACCTTCTTACCGCGAGGTGGAGGGAACGTACCCGCGCCCCACGACAGACACCTCTTTAGGAAGCCTTCGTACAATGGAAAAAATACGGCCGGGGCCCCCCGCATCCCATCTTCCATCCGTGCGTGCGTAGGTCTGGGGTAAAAAGGAGGAAAAGTAGACCTCCTCCGTAAGCCTCGCTTCACCACCCGATATGTAAATCAAACCCGGGTTAAAGTGGCGTGTCGATATGGCAACGGCGTCATCAACATATACCAACAGGAAAAAAAACACACACACACACACACACACACACACACACACACGCGACCCCCACATCCCTAAATGGACGTGACAGAGGCAAACGTGGATGTCAGGTACCAGGATGACGTACGACAAACCACACCTCTTACGTTACGTCTGGCCAACCTTACGTCCTCACTCAGCCCCCAAGCATGACCACAGGTGTCGTAAGGCAACGCACCACTACCAACAACACTACAATTAACCCTCTCCTCTTAGCTGGAAATCCCACCTCTCCAGCATCACCTACAACATTAAAAAAAAAAAAAAAGAGTCTACCACAATGTGCTCTCTACCACAGCACGACAGACTAGGGGCGGGTACAAACCTGGGCTTGATCAGACGGGGACACATCTCCATAATATCAAAAGGTCAAACACATACAACATCTAGTATGACACGACCAGACTAGTGGCCCCCAAGCCCGCTCCTCCCTCGGGGCCC
>NC_092286.1:7589543-7622043 GCF_036320965.1 Panulirus ornatus
AAAAAAATTGAAAAGAAGAAAAATCTTTGAAAAGAAAAAAATCTTTGAAAAGAAAAAAAATTTGAAAAAAAATCTTTGAAAAGAAGAAAAAATATTTGAAAAGAAAAAAATCTTTGAAAAGAAAAAAAAATTTGAAAAGAAAAAAAAATCTGAATAGAATCGAAAATAAAAATATTTGAATAAAGAAAAATTGATTTCATATTAACTTTTACATTGAAATTTCTCCATCACACGGACGAAAGATATTGGATCCCTGGGGCCCCCCACAGGGTCTCGTAAAATTCTTAAATGGAGTATAAAGTTCTGGTCAGCTAGCGAAGAACCGCAGGGACTTTTCCTCCCAGTTCAGTGTTATTAGCAGTAATTAAAGATTGGTGTACGACGGCCCTCTCTCTCTCTCTCTCTCTCTCTCTCTCTCTCTCTCTCTCTCTCTCTCTCTCTCTCTCTCTCTTTCCTGGATTAACACAGAGATCTTTATTGAATGAAATATATTCATATACATTTAAAAAAAAATACTAAATATATATTTCAAAAAAACACATCCCCTTAGGAACTCTTTTACCAAGGGCTTCTCATAGTTTCGAGGGTGTGCTGCAGTCAGTAGCAGGGAAAGGATAGACCTCGTGAGCACTCATTTGACGAGATGGTTCTCCCATATGATAACAGCCTTGTGAAAGGTAAATATATATATATATATATATACTTTTTCCCCCCTCGGTCTCGCGGCGCAATGGCAAGCGGTGTGTGTGTGTGTGTGTGTGTGTGTGTGTGTGCGCATTATTCATGGCCTCATTACGAGTCAGGCTTAAGAGATTAATTACGGTCATTTGTCACAGTGATGGACTGTCGCCAGAGCCAGGAACATCTAGGCACGATCAATTGACTTCTGCCTCCCTTGTGGGGTTGGTGTTGTACGGGTGGTGAAGAAAAAATGGTCGTAAAACACCCGCCTATATGAATATATATATATCTCTGGTGCTTGGCCTTGCTTGGCGTGACTGATCGCAGCTCTGCTGCTGTTGCTACTGCTACTGGCCTTTGCCTGCCTCCGCTTGTTCCATTGTTCCGAGTTAATCACTCACTCGCCGCCACCCCACACACACACACACATGATATCAAGACGAAAGGAAACTAAGAAAAAAAATAAGACACAATAGTGAGGTTTGTTATGATACGCTTGGCTTCCCTGGGGGATTACAACGATCAGGAGAGAGAGAGAGAGAGAGAGAGAGAGAGAGAGAGAGAGAGAGAGAGAGAGAGAGAGAGAGAGAGAGAGAGAGAGAGAGAAAGGAATACAGCCAATACGACATCATACATCGGTTGATATTAAGATTAAAAAACGGAAGATTTTTTTTAAATGATCAACGAAGATCAATGATTTCCGACTCGGTTATAAACGATGTTGTTAGTTTCTATGATGTTCAAGATTGACAATGATCTATTGAACGGCGACGACTCTGTGATCTAGTAACCCATCTATCGTCTTTGTTAAAGAGTTACCCACTAAAATACCACATTGACACAAGGATATGTGAGAGAGGGAACGTATATGTATAGGACCATCATCCGTAAAGGGTATATGTATATATATAACTTTCTCAATGACGTCTTTTCTTCTTTCTTTTTCTATACACTAACAATATTATAACACCGAGCTCCGTGTTTCCGTTCGGATGATAACAGAAATAATCTCGAATTAGTATACATGATAAATGCAGACAAATATATATATATATACATTTGGTGAGGTATTTCGGGAGCTAAAATTTTTTATCTCTTTTTCTTTTATCATTTCATCTAAGGTTCGGTCATCTGTTCCTGACGCTACCTCGCTCAAGCGGGTTAAATAGCGAACTCACTCGAAAGACTATATTTTGTGGACGTTTTATTTCCTTTGTTTTATAAAGATCTGGAGGGATGTGGGAGGGGGTGTTCTATAGGTCTGAAGGGATTGTGGGGGGGAGGAAGGTGTTCTGTATGTTCTTCTGTTCTGTGGCTGTGAGTGTTCACTCGTACCTGCAGTGGAAACCCTGTGGTATGGACTTAAACGCTCCTGGGAGACTGGGGGTTGAGGATCCACTGGCCTTTGACTGGCGCCTTGAGGAGGACGACACGGCCCTTGGGTACGATGGCTTACCTGGCCCTTGACCTGACCCTTTCACAAAAGATCAAGTCAATCGTCAGGCTATCGTAACTAGCAATCGTACTCCTGCGCTCAGGGGGTCGTACCATCTTGCTACTAGTGTCGTAACCTAACCGATGGCAAAGACAAAAAATGGTCGAATGATTTCACACCCACAACACATTCTCTATCAGTACCTTATCTCGTTTTCTATTCTTAGTGAAGACGACGGTGTATCTCTTCACTCAGTAGGACGTATGTACATCCGCCCAAAAAAGTATCGTCACCCCTGGCATGAAGTACATAAATTTTTTTTCCCTCCTCGTCCTCTTCCTCCTCCTTCACACTGTCCCTCCAAGTAACTTTAGTATACAAGTTGAACCTTTCCTGCCTCGCCACCCTCCAAGAAGAAAACAACGAAAGGACATTTCGGGTGCTCTTGACCTTCTAATAACGGAGGCTTGCCAACAACACCAGGAGGAGCAGCAGCATTGGACAATTTATTCGTCGGAGACTAATTCCAAATACTGCATTGGCTTGGGCACAGGTGAAGGGGGTGCCTGGTCGTGACAGGGAAACGAGATACGAGGAAAAGAACGAAGCAAGTCCCACCTGAGGCAGAACAGATGGTGTGAGAGAGGAGGGTGGTGGTTTAGGGGGGGAGGAAAGTTATGGGATATGAGGAACCGTGTCTTTACCTCCTTAATTTCGTACTTGTTCACTGTCGTTTTCCCGCCTAAGCGAGGATTGCGTTCGGGAGAGACGCAGACAAGGCCTCATTCGTTTAAAATCCCCAGTCTCTAGCTTGCCATACTGACTGCACTGACACGTTCATAAATGGGAAAATGATAACGAATATGTGAAATATGAGCGAAAACCAGGAAATTATCCTTCTGAATTTCAAATTCTTTTTTTTCTATAACTCTTTTGTCATTTCTATCCTTCTTCTAAGGTCTACTTTTGATGAGAGACCATATTGATCATGATTTGAATCACTAACTTGATTAGAAAGTATTATATTAATCATTTGACTTTAGGTTCAACCCGTCTACTCTCTGTGTTAACCAAAACCTTTAATTCATTCATTAGTCTACCAAGCCACGGGCGGAAGCGCGCGTAATCCCCTAATGGCAGATGGAAAGTCAAAACTTACCATAATTTGTGAACTGGAAAAACTTTTATTTGTTAAAAGTGCTCACATAATCCAATCTTAACTGCTAGAGAGGAGATAAAAAAAAGAAACGACTCTTTTAGCAAGTCAAATAAAGTCATCTTTCCCGATCTCATTCTTTTATAAAACTGTCCAAGTTTCTGATTCTATTACGACCACAACCCAGGACGAAAATGGGTTTGACTAAACTCGAACTACAGAAGAAATAGAGATTATCAGATTCTCCAGAAAAGCAGAAATATAACGATAGATAGATAGAGTGATAGATAGATAGATAGATAGATAGAGAGAGAGAGAGAGAGAGAGAGAGAGAGAGAGAGAGAGAGAGAGAGAGAGAGAGAGAGATCATCTGACCCTGTGCGCACGAAACATGATGACCTCTATGCATGAAGGTACGACCCATGAACAATACCTTACGACCCTTGAGTACGACGATGGTACGACCCCCCGGAGCACACGACGGTACGACCCCCCGAGCACACGACGGTACGACCCCCCGAGCACACGACGGTACGACCCATTGCCCTACGGTGGCCAAGCCTTAAGTCTTATTACCCTCACGGGGTCTTCCTAAAGGCAAGCCAGCCCCTTACACTCAAGGTCCGTACCGTCGTGCTCAAGGGCTGGTCCCGTCGTGCTCAACATGTTATCTTACGTCAACACGAGAGAGTCAGTCGTTCTCACGATATGGATGATGATCATAATGTCTGAACGTATCCAGACGGCGTAATACGACGAATCTAAACCGAGCGAGTGTTGCGAGGTCGTGCAATACACGAAGCTGGGAGGTGTTGCGAAGACCCGCTGCTCCTACTGACGGAGACGCTACTGCAGGAGGGAGACTCGAGAACCATGGTGGTAGTAATGCCAGTGGGGAGGTTGCTCTAGTGGGCAATAACGTGAACACAGGAGGAGGAGGAAGAAGAAGAAGAGGAGGAGGAGGAGGAGGAGGAGGAGGAGGAGGAGGAGGAGGAGGAGGAGGAGGAGGAGGAGGAGGAAGAAGAAGAGGAGGAGGAGGTATCCCTTCCAGGTAGCAGGAGTGTTAGGTGTAGTGCATCACCCGCGCCTCACTCTACCAGTGCCGCCCTTCCCACCGACGGTGACACAACCCACACAAAGTTATAATGGAGTTCACTACATTGTGTCTTGTCGTATCCCACGATACGTGCCAGGGAGAGGAAGAGGAGGCTTCCTCCCTCACTTCCTTCCTATCTTCCTCCCTTCCCTCCTCCCTCCCTCCTTTCTTTCCTTCCTTCCTCCCTCCCTCCTTTCATTCCTTCCTTCGTCCCCCCCTTCCTCCCTTCCTACTTCCTTCCTCCCTCCTTTCCTTCCTCCCTCCCTCCTTCCTACCTCCCTCCTCCCCTCCTTTCTTTCCTCCTTCCATCCCTTCGTAGAAGGATGCAGGCCACGTACTACAGATGCCGCAAGGGGACTATAAATTCCTAACTTAGGATAATCGAGGGCATGAACGAGATACTTTGAAAGGAGTACTTCCTTCCCCAGGGTGATCTGCGCCACCAGGGGAGCTAATCCATTCCCAGGATGGTTAAGAGAAGAGTACAAGACGTTTCTAGCGAGAAACATTCCTTCCCCAGGACGATGAAAAGCATCCCAAATGCACCAGAAAACGATCAATGCTTCCAGTATGATCAAGGATGATCAACCATCCCTGCACGAGCATCTGGGTGAAAAAAAAGGGACCATGGAATATAATAAAAGATGGGAGTCCAGCATCCCATGTTCATTACGGATATTCAGAACAGGTTTACATCATGCCTACGATGATAAGACGGACAAGACTCTTAATCATTCTATATTCAGCCATAAAGAATGATTACATGGTATTAGCCTCGTGTCTCACTGGGGTGGAAAAACATTTGAATATTTCAGCGAAGGTCACCTGGTAAAGTGGTCTGGCACTTTCCTCACTCCACCAAAAATAAGGAAATGAATATGAAAAAAATATATATGGCCAATGCAATGAGGAAGGAGGAACAGAGAGATGTTTTATGTATTCACTGATTCTTATGTCACTTAAGCATCTCTGATAATGGGGTGATAACAAGGTCACTAGGTAATAGGTCAGGGGTCAGGGTTCCAGCCACTCCTGTATGTTGCAGCCAAACCTAACCATGCCAAACCAGGTCTAACCCACAGACACACAGGACTAACTAGAATTTCAGCATATGTTTGATATTTACTTCTGGAGGTGGGAGGTCGTGCCATCTTTACATGCGTCCTTCACAACAAGTTTCAATTTCTGACCTTTAATGTTGTTAGCATTACCATCTAGCTATACCATAACAACCATCATCAATAGAAACACAACCACAACTACTAGTTCTGCTCCTTCGAATACGACAACGCCAGCAATAACAACGATTACCATAACCACAACTATTACTATTACTTCCATTATGACCATCCCCCACCACACACACACACACACACACACACACACACACACACACACACACACACACACACACACACCATTTTCTCCAACATTCCTAAACAACAGAAACATAAAAATCATCATCATCATCATCATCATTATCCCCCACACAACCAAATCATCAACCATTCCTACCAACACAATCCCCATCACCACACCTACACCACGATTCCTACCATTACCACCATCAAGGCCATTCCCATCAACACCACCAGTACCATTCCCACCAACACCACCATTCCCACCAACACCACGATTACCATTTCCACCAACACCACCATCATCACCATTCCCACCAACACCACCTAACCACAAATCTTACCATCACCACCAGCACGAAGGCCATTCACACCACCATTCCCACCAACACCCACCACCATTCCCACTGCTATCACCACCTAACGTCCGAGCCTCCGTCATCACCGGCGGGGCCAATTAAGTGTGTTCTGAATGCAACAACTTGTTGACCACTCAAAACTCCACCTCTGGTACAAACACTTGCCTCAGGGGTGAAAAAAAAAGGGCTCGGAATCCAGGTTTACGCCGTTATTACCTGGTTGCTCGTAAGGGTCAACGAGGTCCACTGAGTTTACAAAATAACGCCGCGAAAATCGCCCAGACGTATAGGAAACTCGCTGAACCAGACGCTGATATAACGCTTAATTGACGCTGAAAACATCGGTCTGCTCCTTCCCCCCTTCTAGTGATCGGTGTGACCTCGTATGAGAAAGAGGCATCAACCACGTATTGCCATCACCTTTTGTGACCAAAGTGACCTTGTATGACCCCGGTGGTCATTAAGGTCACGTCCCCGTTACGTGTCGTACGTAACCACAATTGTATACGACCAAATCATATCCGTTAAAATATCCGTCACGCTTCAGAGACTGTTAGGCGTCTGAGAGAAGACCATCAAAGAACTTTCCTCCCGTGACCCATTGTGACCTGAAACACCTATCGGGTCATGTCCTCCCGTCCCTCCCTCCTTTGAGGCCAGCGACGATTCTTGACCATCCAGTGACTTACCAACACGTCTCCCTGACCTGCTGTTGACCTTGAGTGGGTCTGCGACGTTGGCCAGACCGTCTCCGTGTCGCGTCATGAACGCGTTGCATTATTCCTCTCAATGGGGCGAGACGCACCAATCACAACGCTCCGCTTCCGCGGGGAGGGAGGGAGGGAGGAGGTGGTTTACACGACTCCGCCCACACGCGGATGACGGAAGGTATCGTCGCTTCAGCATCACAGTGTACTGTGCGAGCTAATGTACTCAGAGTGTGATATAGACATTATTTCAACACGATTATGTACATGGAAGTAGCAGATTCGGGCCCTACGGGCTCCTGTCGGCTCACTCCCACGTAGGGCTACCTCTCCCTCCCTCTCTCAACACTACTCACCTTTGAAACCAACTAGTTTCACGTGGTATTGGAACAAGCCATTGAAACCAATCCCTGTGACCTAGAAACCCAGGAAAGACTCTAAACACGTTTTCTGTATTAGATGGAGTCACGATGACCTAGATGGAGTCATGATGACCTTGTCTGTTCCAGAGGCTGTATGACTGCTGCTGCTGTTACTGCTACTGTTGTTGTTGCTGCTACTTCTACTGGTGTTGCTGCTACTGCTAGTGTTTCCTGCTGCCTCTTGATTTCCCCTCTCATTACCCCAGGGGAGAGAGAGAGAGAGAGAGAGAGAGAGAGAGAGAGAGAGAGAGAGAGAGAGAGAGAGAGAGAGAGAGAGAGAGAGAGAGAGGAAACACAAAGTTCTCATCTTCCTCACCCACCAATAAAGTACCCCACTGCTTGCCTTGCCATACCATGCCATCCCAGGCGGCTTTATTAGAATGACAACACCAATTACCTAGTTGGCAGATGGAAGGGAAGAAGATGATAGGAACGGAAGGAGCGAGCGGAACGGGTTCAGCCCGTGCCACATTGGTCTCAGAGAGAGAGAGGGAGAGACTGGAGGATGGCTAGTGGGATCATGAGGGAGAATCATAAGGAGAATGACACTGATGTGTGTGTGTGTGTGTGTGTGTGTGTGTGTGTGTGTGTGTGTGTGGTAGGGGAGACGAGGAGACAGGATATAAATACATATACATTTAGTTAGACAGCCTCGGGACCCCTATCATGCGGCTGGGTGGGTGCGCTGCACGCGGAAGCAGGAGGAGTGAGGAGGTGAGGGAGGGATCATATGGGACGAAGAGGAGGTCCACAGCGATGGCATCTTGGACTCGCTCTCCTCTGCTGACGATGGTACAGAGGCGCCAGAAACAATTCCCGGTTACCAGTGCTACCACCTGCAGGGTCGAGTTCCAAGGAAAACAGGTGTATGTAGATATAGACAGATAGATAGACAGCTGGATAGATGAATAGATAGAGAGGGCTTAGGGAGGAATATGGCCCCAGCCAGTGAGAAACGAAGCGAATGAGCTTTCCCTTGCTAAACCAATTTGGGCAAAGACCCCGCCATTCCCTCACGCAGTGATACAGGCATCAACGAACACCTTTTGCGAGCCAACAGACCACAGACTCGACTTCCAATAGCCACATTGTCTAGCCAGAGCCTAGGCTGAGGTGTGTGGCGGGAGGAGGGTTAGTATATAACCTCGCGTGGCTTACTTCACTAGGAAACAGAACCTCTCTGCTGGTCAGTACCAGCCTCACCAGGAAACTTTCAGAGATACACAGAGAGAGGAGAGAGAGAGAGAGAGGAGTTGGTCTGCTGGTTTCCCGTGATTAACCTCATGCTAAATGCATCCAGCTCATCTACCTCGTCTCCCCAGTGAGGCTGGCAATGTCTGAAACTGACAAACTCGCCAGCGGAGTCGAGGCAGGCGAGGCCTCTGGGACAACAATGAAATAACAAGGGTTCCTCCCTCACACCCCAGCTACTGTAGAGCAAGTCGCCATATCTGAATATATGAGTTTCCCTGTCTCTCATTATTTTCCTTCGCCCTACTACCCCCTCTCTCCCTCCCCTTCCTCCATCCCTCACATAAAAAGATGAATGGCCCGGGGTCTCTCTCTCTCTCTCTCTCTCTCTCTCTCTCTCTCTCTCTCTCTCTCTCTCTTTACGGCTTTATACGAAAAAACAGAAGGTGGGGGAGGGGGATCCTACTCCTAACATAATAATAAGATATATCCTTGTCTTTCTGTGTTAGTTCTGTATATGCGTGATCACTAGCTGGATACCGCACGTATAAGTGTATAAATGTTTGTGTGCGAGAGGATACATCTGTTACGACGACAGATATTCTAAGAAAACTATATATTTTCTTTGAATATACGAGTATCTTTTTTTGTTTGTCGCCCTTGCAATCGGAACAATTTCTATACCTCTATATTTTCCCCAGAGCACAAGCAACCACCACAATATACCAGGAGGGAGCCACTGTACAATAAAACATCTACAAAGTTTATAGTCTACGATCCTTCACAATGGGATTCAATATCTTCTAAATGTTAGCGCGAAGGCGAGGCGGATCAACAAAAGATCTTTTTTTTACCCCCCTCCCCCCCGCGAACTGTCTCAAGTTTGTAACCTGAAATTGATCTTAAAATTGCAACTGGGTGAAGAAGTGGGTTTTCCGTTGTTTCTGATACAAGAGAACTTCATGTACAATGTATAGATAAACGAGACGTCCCCAAAACAGTTACAGGTACACTGAAAAACAATTTCCAAAAGGTCTTCTATTTTTTTTTTCTACAGTACCGACAGATAGTATGTAAGATTCAGTCGAGTCGCTCCCCCGAAGCCCTGAGGGCAAATTTCCATGCTATGAGGATCCCCTTATAGCTTCCAAGCAGCGCAG
The DNA here is from genome assembly GCF_036320965.1 of Panulirus ornatus. Classification (NCBI taxonomy): domain Eukaryota; kingdom Metazoa; phylum Arthropoda; class Malacostraca; order Decapoda; family Palinuridae; genus Panulirus; species Panulirus ornatus. The sequence goes on from NC_092286.1 coordinate 7,599,109, forward strand.
TGATCCTAGTCATTCAGTGGCTGCTAAGTTCCACTCCTATGACCCAGGTTGTCTTCCTTTCTTTCTACCTCACCCGCGCAATGGGCTGCTGGCATTCAGCCTAGACACACACACACACACACACACACACACACACACACAGCCAGTAACTCAACACAACTCGTTCTTCGTAACAGATATTCTTACGGTGATCGCTAGGCGCCAGCTCAGATAATTTGTCGGTAAAACTCTTTGTCATTCGAACCCGTAAATTTGTAATACTCGACTCGAGCGAGGGAAACAGTCGACGAAAACAACAGTCGACCAAAACAAAAGTCGACCAAAACAAAGAGGGTCAGAATCCACTATGGTTCTTCTTGTTTACGTAAGGAAGTGTCCGTGTGTACAGACTCCATGATGGATGATATAATGAGGCGAATGAAGGTTTTCCTTTTTTTTTTTTTTAAACCTTCCTCCTGGGAAGGTACCACCAACCAGAGGTAGAGGCCAGTTTGTTTATCCATCTGTTTATGTAGATGATATAACCCGAGGCTGGCGTCTGCTACCCTCCTGTTATCACAGACACAAGGATGTGAAATAAAGAGAGAGTCTGCTGGTTTTGGGAGCGTCGTCTGCTGGCTGTGCGAGTCCACGGAGTTTCTTTTTCTCCTCTCATCACTACTGTATACACGGCTCCCGACCACTCCTCCTCCACATAATCTTCATCTTGTGCATCGAGGCGTCTGTTTACAGGATAACGTATCTTGTTCCATATGGGATGTCACTGTCTTGTGTCTTGGTGGAAAACGTCTCTGGTGCTGTGGCGAGGGTCGACCACGCACGAAAAGAACCCAGCAGGAGGAGGAGCAGAAGCAAGAACAGCAACAGGAACAGTTCTAACACCATTTCCTGTCACACAAACACACACACACACATGTGCTGCTCAATCCAACCCAACCCAACCCAACCCAACCCCACGTACCCGTCTCTCTCTCTCTCTCTCTCTCTCTCTCTCTCTCTCTCTCTCTCTCTCTTCTCCCCCCAAACGAACCCTTATCATTACCAGGTCCTCCCCCCCTCTCTCTCTCCCCCATTCCCCCTCTAATCACCACCACCACCACCACCACCACCGTCCCTGACTCCCATTTTCCCCCCATCCCCCCATTCCCCTCATTACCCCCCCCCCCTTCCTCACTCCCACCCACATCCACGCACCAAGGTCGTTCGAGATGACCACGTCACACCCGCCGCCGCTAGTTAAGCCCCTCCACAATTGCCTTCGTGTCACTCGTTAATCCACCGGTCAGGACGGCGATCCCCAGCAGCAGTGGTGGAGGAAGCTTCACCAACACCATCTCCAACACGTCCACCACCATCACCATCGAGTCCACCACCATCACCAACGAGTCCACCACCATCACCACCACCAACAACAACCAGGTTGTTTCCATCCATTAATGGGGGGAAATAAAAACAAAACTGGACTGTCTTCGAAGGGCAGGCCATGTCAGCTTGTTATATAGAAGAGACTACCCTGATTATCGAAGCGTCACGGTGTTAGAAAACGAAAACCTCCCCAATATGAAAAGTAAACACTATCAGGGAGCCAAAATGAAACCGATTAAAAAACAAAATAAAAAACGTAACTTGGGGAAAAAAAACTCGAATTATACATTCAAAACATAGTGGGGTTAAAGTGGGACTACATATATGAAGAATATCAAGGTAATGAGATTAAAATGCTATCAATGAAAAACCCATATATATGGTGGTACAAAGTTATTTCGTCAATGAAATCAAAATGTTATATACATATACATATATATATATATATATATATATATATATATATATATATATATATATATATATCAAGCCAAAGCGGAACCCTAAATATAAAGTATCGAACAATTATTGGACGAATTTCAAACCTAATAAATAAAAGATAAACCAGTTACTGGGCGACATGGAAACCTAAAATATAGACTCAATAAACAAACGTAATTAAAAGGCATTTGCCGGCAATCAACATTTTGCCTCAGTTATACCAACGTTGTAAGTGACCCCACGAGGGCCTTGTGTAATGAGGTCGTTATAGCAGATTGGTTTAACGATAATGTAATGGCTCGTGACAGTTGCGTATTAACGACGAGTTGGGCATGGAAAATACAATATAAATTTTTTCTCCTTTTTCTTGCTCTCTCTCTCTCTCTCTCTCTCTCTCTCTCTCTCTCTCTCTCTCTCTCTCTCTCTCGAGCACGACGTTACGACGACGACCCCCTGAGCACGACGGGACGATCGTCGAACACGACGACGGTACGACCCCTTGGCTATGATAGCGTGGCCACTGACCTGACCTTTTAAGAAGGGTCAAGGTCAAGGGTCGTACCCGCCCTCGTGCTCAAGGGTCGTACCTTCCCTCGTGCTCAAGGGTCGTACCTTCCCTCGTGTTCAAGGGTCGTGCCATCATGCTCGAGGGTCGTACCCTCCCTCGTGCTCAAGGGTCGTACCTTCCCTCGTGCTCAAGGGTCGTACCTTCCCTCGTGCTCAAGGGTCGTTCCGTCAATGCTTAAGGGATTAACACAGCACCCCGTCCGACCCTGAACTTTTGTCCTGGGTCAGTTAAAGGTAAGGTAAGGTCACAGTAGCTTGACCCCGAATGAATGCATTCTTATCTAGCAACAATATATATATATATATATATATATATATATATATATATATATATATATATATATATATGTATATATATATATATATATATAATGTGTGTGTGTGTGTGTCAGGCCAACAACTGCTGACGTGGTCGTTATGTGAAAAATATATAGACAGGTCATTCCCTTTACAGCCATTTAACTTGACATTTAACTCTGACATTCTTTTAAATGGCTTTGAGATACATTGCGCTGCGAGGTTGAGCACTGCAGACTGAAGTTTGGATATTTATTTACTTTGTGTGTATATATATATATATATATATATATATATATATATATATATATATATATATATATATATATATATATTCCTATGAGTCCACGGGGAAATGAGGCAGGATAAGTTCCCAAGTGCACTTTCGTTTGATAATCACATCACATATATATATAAAGACATACAAATATTAGAGAATATTGGCAAGAAATGATAATAAAAAAAGGGATCGAAAAAGAAGAATATAATGGCGAGAACAACACTAACAAAACGAGAGGAAAAAACAAAACAAAAGCGAAACGAAATATACTTCAAAAAGGGACGACGTTCTGGCAACACCACAACTCAGTTGCCAGTTACTTTACATTTCTATATCTTTTTTTTTTAATATTTTTTCATTGATATCTTTCCACCATTTAACTTGTTCCCGAGTTATCTCTTACGCTCAAACTATCGTGCCAGCTATACTTTCCTCTTACCCATTCATTTAACCCTCTGCTCCCCCTTAACGAGCCTTCATTAGCACAGTCTTAATTAAGTTATCACCTTTTTTAAAATCATTTCCGCATATATCTCACCGAGACCAAAGCTAATGAGGAAAGGTACGGAAAAAAAAAAAATATTCCGAAATATATGAAAATTTTTCGCTCCCTGTGTTGAGGAAAAATCAGTGGAGTTAAGGTGGTAAAAATATCTGTGCGATTCATATTGTGGGGGAAAAAAATATCGTCTGTGAGGTTAGAAACTCATACGGTAAAAAAAAAAAGAATATCTGTTCCTGTGATTACGAGAAAAAAAAATCTATTTTAATGATATGGTTAACTGCAGAACACCTGGTGTTGTTATCTTCGTCTGTTACCGTCAACTGCACAACGAAATTATCAGACAAGGGAAATAAGATCTTATTACTAGCCTGCATAAGATTACTTAATCTTCGATCATAAGGTTCCTTTGTTATTTCCCATGTACTATCCTCCAGCAGATAACCTCGTCATGGACCATCAGGTCTTGTGTTATCTGTCCTTCCCATGTACTATCCTCCAGCAGATAACCTCGTCATAGACCATCAGGTCTTGTGTTATCTGTCCTTCCCATGTACTGTCCTCCAGCAGATAACCTCGTCATAGACCATCAGGTCTTGTGTTATCTGTCCTTCCCATGTACTGTCCTCCAGCAGATAACCTGGTAATAGACCATCAGGTCTTGTGTTATCTGTCCTTCTCGTGTACTGTCCTCCAGCAGATAACCTCGTCAGAGACCATCAGGTCTTCCGTTATCTGGTCTTCCCATGTGTTGTCTATCCTCCAGCAGATAACCTCGTCATAGACCATCAGGTCTAATGTTATCTGGCTCTTCCATGCCCTGTTCTCTAGTAGATAACCTCATCATAGACAAATGGGTCTATAAAGATACTATAAAGAAATGGTCCAGGTGTCACGTTTCCGTCATTGCTCTTTTATACCAATGACAGGCGTTCACAGCTCTCGAAGAAGACACACACACACACATATACACACGCAGCAAAATGGGGTCCAATTGATCGTCTTATTCACAATTTAGCGTGTGCTTTCTGCATGACATGTACACCCGCCTGCCTCACAGTCGTGAGCCATTCAGAACCAATTCAAGAAGAATAACGTAAAGATCCTATGTAAAAATTTTTTTGCTTCGAGTGAACTGCTTCAAACACCTCAATGTTTCAGGGTTCATTTAGCTCGAAGCCCCATTAGACATGCCGAGATCGAAGTCCTGGTCCTCTGAGTCATGGCGACATGAGTCAGGCTTCACAATCTGTCACCATTCCTGGATAGAAAATGAAATGAGAGTTTGCGATACGACAAGGAAGTCTTCGCTCACTCCGCCTTCAACGGAAGGGACTCGAGAAGCGAAGCGACTCAAGATTCGTTCTTCAGGGAAGTGATAAAAGACGACTTTCCTCCTCCACGAACGGAGGAGTCATAAAGCTTCGATCCTGAGTGAATCAGGGTTTGTTTATGTACATCATTCCCCCCCCCCCCCTCCCCCCAGGGGCGTCGTCTCACGAGCGTAAACCGAGTGATGGGTAGTCTCTCTCTCTCTCTCTCTCTCTCTCTCTCTCTCTCTCTCTCTCTCTCTCTCTCTCTCTCTCTCTCTCTTCCTTACCCTGCTGTTGCTGCTGCCGCCCGAGTGGAGTGTTTGTGGTAGACGTTAACCCCCCCCCCCCTGGCAGAGATGAACTAGTTCCGGGTTGAACAGCAGTGTCGCTTTAACTGCTGCTGCCGCTGGAGCAGCAACAGCTGCTGGCCCTCTGCTGTCCTGCATGAAAGTGAAATTTTGACACGGGTCGGTCCACCAGCCAACCCGCGATGGGAACACGAGTTTCGTGCGTCAAGGCAATTTAGTTCATGAAGGAAAAACACGATCTTAATTTCAACCTATCGGGATTACAGAGAGAGAGAGAGAGAGAGAGAGAGAGAGAGAGAGAGAGAGAGAGAGAGAGAGAGAGAGAGAGAGAGAAACAAAACGCTATCAGAAGCAATATACGTCACAAAGACTTCGCATCAAATTCAAGCAATGGATATATATATATATATATATATATATATATATATATATATATATATATATATATATATATATCCTACGTCCACTTTTATGGGGCTCCTGCAGCGCTACGCTCAGGAGGAGGGAAGTGATGGACTCCCTCGGGGCGAGCGAGCAGGTCCTCGGCAACACACAACTCCTCCTACGTCATCAACACAACGTGGCTGCGTCAGGGCAGGTCAAGACCATAAACCAAGCGGTACATGTCAAAGCAGAACACAAAGTAGCAAAATACACTATAAGTTGCAACGGGACATAAGTAGCAAGGGAATGTAAGTAGCAAGAGAGTATAAAAAGTAGCAACAGGACATAAGTAGGATGAGTAAGTAGCAATAAAGTATAAAAAGTAGCAACAGGACATAAGTAGGATGAGTAAGTAGCAATAAAGTATAAAAAGTAGCAACAGGACATAAATAGATGAGAATATAAGTAGCAACAGTGTATAAAAAGTAGGGAGAGACCATAGAGGACATAAGTAGCAAAAGAATCTAAGTAGCAGGAGACCATAAGTAACAAGAGGACATACGGACCATACAAGAAAGCGGTGGAACTTTAAGGAACGTGTGCGAATAATTAACCTGCAGAGGACCACGAGGCGCTGGAGAAATGGAACAACTTTAATAGTGGGTGAGGACGTACAGAGAGAGAGAGAGAGAGAGAGAGAGAGAGAGAGAGAGAGAGAGAGAGAGAGAGAGAGAGAGAGAGAGAGAGAGAGTCATAAAGAGGACCTACGATACCAAATGACAAAGGGCATCATGAAGAAGAAACGAAAAAAAAATGGGAAAAAAAACAGGGAATTAAAAGGGATAGAGAGAGAGAGAGAGAGAGAGAGAGAGAGAGAGAGAGAGAGAGAGAGAGAGAGAGAGAGAGAGAGAGAGAGAGAGACCATGAAATGTTATAGGACGGAAGGATGGATGGGGATCCCAATGTAACAATAACTCGATTAACAGTTGTACACAGTCTTAAGTCAACTACTTGGAATACACTTACAAACGCATCATTACAAGTCCTTGAGACAAGACAAAAAAAAAAAAAAAGAAAAGGTTATCAAATAAGTAACTTTCGTGACAACGTTTAATGATGGTATTCATCCTGAAAACTTTCATTACGGTAAAAGCTTCACTATGATAAATACTGGCTATAATGCAGGGAGGATGTGAAATATGCGAGAGTATCCCCTCATGGGATGTTAAAGAAAACCAAGAAATTGCCACGAGAGAAAACGGGAAAATTCATACCCATCTTCTCTAGAGGTCAGCGTCGCTATAAGGGGAGACTAAACTCAGACAGTTAATCTCTATAATTACTTCATCTGTTGGGACCTTGACCTAGTCTCCGAAGGTCATCAGGACCCTAAAAAACAAGCTTGATCTTAACTCTAAAGCTGATAACTAATCGAAAGTGAGAGGTTATTAAAAGGTATTAGAATGCAATACACATACATAAGGAATATTATGTATGATACATCCAAAATACGAGATCTTAAAACAAAAAAAAATGCATTGTCCTTCAATATATCTAATGGGCAATAACATAACAAATATCATATAACATTTACATCACCAAAATACGACATTTCATTACGAAAAATAAATTTTTCTTCTATATATCCATATGTCAATGTTTACAAGGTGATACTAGTGCATGTGTTCTGTGTACGGAGGTCAGCTTAGCTGATTTCTTATTCATCTTTTTATCTCCCTTGTCGTCTAAAGCCATTCGTGACAGACCAGACCACTGCTGCACCCCCATCACAAAAGATACAGAGGGGAAATATTTGACGCACTTCATGTATTAAATCACCTCTATAAACGCTTCCACTCATCCTCCACCTGTACAAGTACGTAGGTGTAGTATTGTGAAGGGATAAAACCCAGCTTGAAATGAAATACGTAATCTCTGAATATAAATCATTCTTACATGATATACCTAAATACGACGGTGCATACAGACCACATCGGGCACGACGGTACGATCCATGAACACGACGGTACGATCTTTGAATACGACGGTACGATCCTTGAATACGACGGTACGGTCCTTGAACACGACGGTACGGTCCTTGAATACGACTGTACGATCCTTGAATACGACGGTACGATCCTTGAACACGACGGTACGATCCTTGAACACGACGGTACGATCCTTGAACTCGACGTTACGATCCTTGAATACGACGGTACGGTCCTTGAACACGACGGTACGATCCTTGAATACGACGGTATGATCCTTGAACTCGACGCTACGACCCTTGAATACGACGGTACGGTCCTTGAACACGACGGTACGATCCTTGAACACGACGGTACGACCCTTGAACACGACGGGTACGATCCTTGAACACGACGGTACGATCCTTCAATGTATAGGCCCAGCCTTTGACCAGACCCATTTCAAAGACAGTCTAAGGCCTCACCACCATTCCTAGGGATTGTACAGTCGTATTCAAGGCAAACTAAAGGTAGCAAATAACGACACAAAACACGAAACTTTGCAACGAACAGTGAAGTAGACCATACGTACATCCGTCCTGGCTCACAGGGACGCGATGTCCACTTGTATCAGCAATGGTTATTGAGAGGGAATGTAATGATGGGGGAAAACAAAACAGATGTGAACACATTCAGACAACACCAAGAGCAACAGAGCGTTCACATTTATCCACCTTGACTGATGCCTAACGCTGTATCACAACTCATGGCTCACAAGTTCTGCTGAAACTTGAATCATTGTGCTGAGAGAAAGATGGTTCCACCATATATATATATACACTTTTCCTTCTAACCCATACAATATAGTCTACAACATTACTTCCTCCTCTTTTTTTTTTCCTGGACCATTAATTAAAAGGTCCATCTGCACCATCTGCACTGCACAGATGGTCCATACTCGTGTACCCCTCGCCAGCCACAGATGGTCTACTTCGTACCATCTATTATGGCCGTTTCGAGACTTTCGTCCCCACACCCTACTGTAGGCTACTTGGGTTAAGTGTGTGTGTGTGGAGACACACACACACACATACTCCTCTACCCCCCTTACACCCTACAGACAGACCCTACTGGCCTGACTACTACAACACCTCCTCCTCCAAGTGAGTTTAGTGCTAAGGACGACCGACACCCTTCCCCTGCCGCAGGTACGTACTCACCGAGGGATGCGCCCCATGCTCCGCCTTAACATTGCTCAGATTTTTGTTCACGGGGACGAGAGGCCTCCCGGCGGAGTCCTTGCCGTCGGCGGTGTCCTCCCCTTTGCCAGCGCCGCTGGCGGACCCTGCACCGCCCGCGCTGGCCCCTCCCAGGCCCCCGCCTGCTCCTGCTGTCGCACCACCGATGCTGCTGGAGGCGGCGCCGCCCGCCGTCGTCCCCTTCGTCAGCGCAGTCGTGGAGTTCCTGTTGAAAAGGCGAGAAACAACAAGTGTTACCGGGATATTATATAGAAAAAAAACAGGACGAGCTGTCTCCTGATAGGGAGTTGCGGCCAAACTTCATGCGATAGTGAAGGATGTGGGAGGAAAAGTCCGGCGTTGGTGAACGAGGGAGGGAGGGAGGAGAGGGAAAATTCTGGCCATGGTGGGGATAGAGAGGGAGGCGGGGAAGGAAAATTCTGCCAAGAGAGTTGGTGAGGAAATTGTAAGAAGACTGAGGGCAGACATACGTTGCCTGTGATGGGGTGAGAGAGAGAGAGAGAGAGAGAGAGAGAGAGAGAGAGAGAGAGAGAGAGAGAGAGAGAGAGAGAGAGTCAGTGTCTGGAGGGAGGTAACGCCCTACTCTTCACTACGTGACGTGTCACGGAGGTCGGGAAGGTCAGGTCACACACACACACAGAGACTAGTACTACACGGTCACCTCCCGGTGTCCCGAGGTCACCGAAACACATCAGACTGACGAGGGGTCAAGTGTCATGTCGTACGACACAGGTAAAGAACGTGTTTAGTATAGACGTCTGTGGAAAGTATAGAAGGGGCATTATAAGGTACAGAGATTCCAAAATTCTAAATCTATTCCGTTGAAAATATGAAGTTCATTGAAATGAACTAGAAAACAGAGTTGAGGAAAAAAAAAATCAATTAAGGTCTCCCATTCCAACGAGACATTTTCTGACATGCACACTACATCCAGGTCATGCAGGATTAACGCAGACATCACACGGGCCAAAGTCATGCACGAGTCACGAAGAGATTCATCCATGTAGTCTGTCCGAAACCTTTTTCTACACTGAAACATGAGAGGTCGTGAGAATTCCTTGCGGCTTTGACCCCCAAACGATCCAAAAGGCTACACTGACAGGGTGACCTGTACTTACAAAATGGCTACACTGACAGGGTGACCTGTACTTGAACAATGGCTACACTGACAGGGTGTATACTCCCTAGGACCCCTGCAGCAGGGGCTCCTGCACCCCCCCAAGGCTGCGCTCCATTCAGTAGCAGGCACTTCTCCGAAGCGAGAGTGTGCGGAGTCCAGGCAGCACACAAACAGACAAGACACAAATACAATCATTTTACAGTTTTACCAGACTTGACCAGCTCGCGATTGTGAGACTTTACCGTCAAATGGGATGTACAGTCACGTCAAATAACTTCTCGTCCCAAAGGATTCCACATTCCCCTGCTACAGGAAGCAGAGCAGCCTTGGAGTCTTTGGAGAGAGGTCGTGAGTAACACAGCCAGGACTCTCATCACAGAAACTAGTCTTTGGGTCAATGTACAGATAAGATGATCATGTGTGTACAACGAAGAAACACAACAATGTAAATGACGTCTCGTTAAACCAAGCTTAACGTGAGGTTATTATTGACAACGCGTGGGGCGGGGGGGCTCTCTTCACAACCTACCACCCAGCCACTATTAACGATTTAACTGCCGTCTGTAAGCCTTTTTCGTCCTCTCTCTCTCTCTCTCTCTCTCTCTCTCTCTCTCTCTCTCTCTCTCTCTCTCTCTCTCTCCGGACAATGGATAACCTGCAGCAGACCACCATCTTCCGAGGGAACAATACACGCCTCCCTCCCTCCCTCCCGACACTCGTCCATTTATCCACCTTATTGCGGGGAAGGAGGACGACCTCCCCTCCCCCCCTGGCCTCTGTCCTCCACCTTCCTGTGTTGTACCCTAGACACACACCACTGCCCACCCCCTCTCCTCCCTTCCCCTCAGTGTATATACTGAGCGTGTCGTTACCAACTCTGTATCACCTGCCTGTACTGTACCTTCTCTTCATCATTCTACTTATCTTCTGTCTGATGTCCACGTTTACCCAATCCCCTTCCTCCCTCCTTCCTCCTTCGGTTCGTTCCATTCATCCACCATTGGTATACAAGTATTTCTTCCCATCTGTTCTTTTTCCCACATCTTTATCATGCTTATCATCTAATGCTATGACCTCTGGATTATCTCATCTCCACAGCATCTCAAGAATTGTTCCTTGTTTACCTCCTAAATCTGGTTTTCAAAAAATCTCAAATGTTTGTTTATGATCGGGTTTCACTCCCCGTCGCTCTTCTGTCTCTCATGGTGGACCAAGTAAGGACTTCGATCCTTTTCCTTGTGTGTTACGATCTATCATTTATGAAGTTGTATGTCTACTGGACTTCGATCCTTTTCCTTGTGTGTTGCGATCTATCATTTATGAAGTTGTATGTCTACTGGACTTCGATCCTTTTCCTTGTGTGTTGCGATCTATCATTTATGAAGCTGTATGTCTACTGGACTTCGATCCTTTTCCTTGTGTGTTACGATCTATCATTTATGAAGTTGTATGTCTACTGGACTTCGATCCTTTTCCTTGTGTGTTGCGATCTATCATTCATGAAGTTGTATGTCTACTGGACTTCGATCCTTTTCCTTGTGTGTTGCGATCTATCATTTATGAAGTTGTATGTCTACTTGACTTCGATCCTTTTCCTTGTGTGTTGCGAGCTATCATTTATGAAGTTATATGTCTACTGGACTTCGATCCTTTTCCTTGTGTGTTGCGATCTATCATTTATGAAGTCGTACGTCTACTTTATAGTTTCACAGCTTTATGACAATCATATCAGCGTTTTGTCTGTTCTTCACCACTTGTATGATATCATCAGATTGTTTAGGTAATTGGGAAAGGAAGGAACTTCTTGCCCTGAATATATGCAAATAGACACACACACACCACACACACACACACACACACACACACACACACACACACACAGACATACATAACTCAGATGCGAAAGTTGACGGTCACACTGGAATATTCCTAACACACTCTGGCGTAGTCAGTTATATATATATGGCACTGAATTTATCTATAATTAAGTTCTCTCCACGTGACACTATCATAGACGTTTACCAATAAAACACACACACACACACACGCACGCACACACACACACACATATACTAACTTTTATATACATATAAACAGATAGACAGAGGGAGATAGACTGATATATATATAGATAAAGATCACTACTTATATATTTGAACGAGGCAGAGAAAATGAATACTGTCACCTTCCTAATGAGTAGTTCTCATTAGTCTCTTAAACCAGGGTTCCACAACCTTAATGAACTAGTTAACTATTTAACCATCAAGTAACTACTGACCGGCGGCCACTACGACACGTAGTCAATCATGATCAGTCTAAAAACAACAACAACAACAACAACAAGAACGAAACACAACATCCCCCCCATATCACAACACTGCCCCCCCCCCCCCCCCCCCCATCACTCAACACGACCAGATCCCATTCTCTTTTTGTTATCTTGAGAAAAGTTTTTCAATTAAGCGATTTCAGCTGAACCGTCACGTAAGGCGGAGCCACACAGACACGGTGAAAATAACAGTGTGATGACGTCAGAGGTATACAGTGTAAATAACGGTGTAACACCAGAGGCACGGTGAAAACAACAGAATGACGTCATACGACACAACCCATTTTCGAAAATGTCCTAAAAGACTTTGGAGTTACGTGTATGTATATATATATATATATATATATATATATATATATATATATATATATATATATATATATATTGGTTCATGAAAAACATCAACATAACTGTGTTTTAATGCTATATGGGGGGCGGTATGATCATGTGAACCCTCATGGAAAGAGACAAAGTTAATCGTGAAATGCTTTAAACGTATATCGAACAAGAGGAACAGAATATCTATTTTCCTATCCTGTGTCACACCAGTGAAATAGATGGAAATACAGGTTTCAAAGAGAACACAGAAAACCACTTCACAAGCCATAGATATACACAGAGGGATATGAATCATGACGAAAAGTTGAAAGATTTTGAACTACAGTAGTCTATGATGATGAAGTGACACGGAAGACTGAGTTAGTTACATAGTAATACATACTTGGCAACCAACAGACGGCATGATATATATATATATATATATATATATATATATATATATATATATATATATATATATATATATTTTTTTTTTTTTTTTTTATACTTTGTCGCTGTCTCCCGCGTTTGCGAGGTAGCGCAAGGAAACAGACGAAAGAAATGGCCCAACCCCCCCCCATACACATGTACATACACACGTCCACACACGCAAATATACATACCTACACAGCTTTCCATGGTTTACCCCAGACGCTTCACATGCCTTGATTCAATCCACTGACAGCACGTCAACCCCGGTATACCACATCGCTCCAATTCACTCTATTCCTTGCCCTCCTTTCACCCTCCTGCATGTTCAGGCCCCGATCACACAAAATCCTTTTCACTCCATCTTTCCACCTCCAATTTGGTCTCCCTCTTCTCCTCGTTCCCTCCACCTCCGACACATATATCCTCTTGGTCAATCTTTCCTCACTCATTCTCTCCATGTGCCCAAACCACTTCAAAACACCCTCTTCTGCTCTCTCAACCACGCTCTTTTTATTTCCACACATCTCTCTTACCCTTACGTTACTTACTCGATCAAACCACCTCACACCACACATTGTCCTCAAACATCTCATTTCCAGCACATCCATCCTCCTACGCACAACTCTATCCATAGCCCACGCCTCGCAACCATACAACATTGTTGGAACTACTATTCCTTCAAACATACCCATTTTTGCTTTCCGGGATAATGTTCTCGACTTCCACACATTTTTCAAGGCTCCCAAAATTTTCGCCCCCTCCCCCACCCTATGATCCACTTCCGCTTCCATGGTTCCATCCGCTGACAGATCCACTCCCAGATATCTAAAACACTTCACTTCCTCCAGTTTTTCTCCATTCAAACTCACCTCCCAATTGACTTGACCCTCACCCCTACTGTACCTAATAACCTTGCTCTTATTCACATTTACTCTCAACTTTCTTCTTCCACACACTTTACCAAACTCAGTCACCAGCTTCTGCAGTTTCTCACATGAATCAGCCACCAGCGCTGTATCATCAGCGAACAACAACTGACTCACTTCCCAAGCTCTCTCAATATATAATATTATATATATATATATATATATATATATATATATATATATATATATCTCATCAACGAATACAAACAAGTGTCGTTTCAAAATATTAAAGTAATGGTTGAAGTGAACCACGAGTGTACGTATATATTATATACATCTCCAACATACGTATATATCATATACATCAAAAAACAAGACACGCGGTGCTCACTACGCGCCAGCCTTCCCCCCCAACCCCCCCCCCCCCCCCCATCTCCCTACACCCTCGGCAAAAACCTTGTCGTAACAGCTCTTACGTACACTCACTACACATGTGGTATAGAGTTTCTTAAGATACAACTTATGCATCACTCGTTTTCCCTTCCTTTCTCCCTCCTTTCCTTCCCTCCCTCTCTCCCTCCCTCGCCAAGCACCCTTCAACTCTCCCCCCGTCCCCGCCCCCCCCCGCTCTGACCTTTGCCACTCTACCCCACCCCCCAACACCACTACCCCACCTGGCTTGACCTTTGCCCTACACGTAAGGTCAGAGGGACACACACACGCAAGCCGCTTGAGGAGGGAAGAGAGAGAGAGAGAGAGAGAGAGAGAGAGAGAGAGAGAGAGAGAGAGAGAGAGAGAGAGAGAGACGCGTCCTCCGTCAATGTCCGTCAATCTAATCTACTCAGACACCACGATCCATCCTCACCATTCTCATACATCCGTCACAAAACAGACGACGTGAGCTGGTGACACCTGTGTGCAGTCATTACAGGCACCTGGTGTGTCCTGGGGGTGCCACCCAGGCCAGCAGCACCTGGTGTGTCCTGGGGGTGCTATCCAGGTCACCAGCACCTGGTGTGTCCTGGGAGTGACCACCCGAGCCCAGGCCTTATACATCTGCTGTAATTTGCCCACACGAAACATTTACCGTAAAAATTTGTTATACCGAGAGATAGATAGATAGATAGATAGATAGATAGAGAGAGAGAGAGAGAGAGAGAGAGAGAGAGAGAGAGAGAGAGATAACGTCTCCTGCACATACACACTCACACAGCTGTATCATATAACCCGAGGGCATGGATTTGCATCCCGTCCGCTTCTTGTTGTTGTTGTTGTTGTTGTTGTTGTTGTTGTTCAGACGTATAAACCTCTTTTTTTAACATTATGTCTGGTCTCAGTCGTCAACCTCTACTTCCCCAAGCCGGCATTGCACATGCGCGCGCGCGCGATGCGTTCAACGAAGGCTAACGCACCGTCTTTTCATCGCACAACCTTCCCATTTAGAGTCGCGTGAAGTTACGGGATACGATTTCGCCCCACGTCAGGTAGAGAGAGAGAGAGAGAGAGAGAGAGAGAGAGAGAGGTGTACGATGATGCGATCAACGTGTGGCTGGATTAAACGCGACTCATCGTTACCCTTTCCTGGGTATGTGTTTGACCCCCCGCCAATCGATACATTCAAGTCGAGAGCTGAAAGCTGCACCTTTTTTTTCTTTCTTTCTTTCTTTCTTTTTTTTTTCAATAAGCCGCGGTATCCAAAGCTTACATACGGATTTCTCTATCTTAGTTCACATTAAGCTTTCTGATCGGCAGTGTGAGTGACAGCTTAAACGAGGGGGGGTATATACTCTTGTGTTATCTGGTTTCTACCCGTTTTCTACGCGTTTTCAATGGTCTCTACTTCTCTTAAAGCTGTTATGTTTGTCTCTAGGTCTCTTACAAGCTGTCGTGTTGGCATCTACGTACCTGTGAACGACAGTGTTGGTCTGTCAATTGTCCCAGAATTGTCGTTTTTGTTATCTGCACGTCTCATAACTGTCGTGTTGTTCTGTAATTACCCCAGAACTGTCGTGTAGGTAACAAGCTAACACACCCTCGCCCCTTCTCCCGAACTATACGCCTCTGAGTCGTCGTGTGGATAACGACAATGATCTCTACCTCCCTCCGAGCTGTCGTTCAAGCAACGAATAGACCTCGAAACGAGACATCTACTTTAAAAAAAAAAAAGTCTGTAATTTATCGAGGTAGGAGGGAGCATTCGGTCGTCGGCCCTCCCCAGTGATAGGCCCCCAGTCCAGCCCAGCCTAGCCCATCCTAGCCTAACCTAGCTTAGCCTAGCCGGGGACATTAATCTCCAGCTTAAAACACACGTCAGGAGATTACAATGCCGAGAGATACGGCTTGATGGGGCGGATCTGGAGATAAATCTCTCTCCATCTGACTACAGTAAGTAGAGGGAAGGTTCATAGGGAGGGAGGAGTGGTAGGGAGTTTTTTTTTAATCAGGTTTTTATCTTTTTTAGGGGGAAGGAGGGAGGTTAGGGGGATGACAAATGAGAGATTCTAAAGAATCTTGTATAAGGGGCCTATATATATATATATATATATATATATATATATATATATATATATATATATAAAGGAATGTCATGCAATTGATGTTTGACCTATATAGGTAGGGATAACATAATACAGCAATAAATTGTTTGAATGACAAAGGAAAATCCATTTGATGATATTGACACCATCTATCTAACATTACGCCCCATCTTCTATAGAAAACGCGACTTGTTATCGCCGGACTCTTCTATTCTAAAGAGTGCTTGTATATCTGGAGGGTAACAGATTTAATGTGATCGTTTTCTAGATAACTATTCAGTTCCCAAGCCCCCTTCCGTTTTCAATACAACAATCAGTTATCTAAATATTGATCTATTATTTGATGCTATTCGTTTTCTACAGAGCCATCCATTTTCTGAAAACTAATCCGTTTTCTATACCAATTTTCTATTGGGGAGCTGTATATGTCGTCTCTCCTACCACAGCTGTGGCGCCACGACACCGGCAGTCGTTCACTGTCGTTCCCCTCGGCCAGAAGTGAGCACCCATGTTACATGTTCACGACGAGAGAGAGAGAGAGAGAGAGAGAGAGAGAGAGAGAGAGAGAGAGAGAGAGAGAGAGAGAGAGAGAGAGAGAGATTATGTACGCCCGTATCTTATATTACTGTTGTCTTCATCGGTGAGGGTAAGGCGACCCCCTCGTCTTGTAAAGAGATATACATATACGGAAGATCAAATTGCAATAGCGTACCCCTCGTGCCCATCTTCTTTTTTCTCCGCTGGTGTGGGAAGCGGAGGTGAAGAAAGAAAATGGGAAATTTTTGAAGGCGGACTCTTTTATATTAGGAATATGATACTTCACGCTGCTTCACACGTCGTTTCTTACTTTAAGACTAAGTGACAGATATATTGACAGGCGCCAACTGCATCCGGACGGGGAATGATTCTGTGACACGTCATGATATTATGCCAAAAAGAAAAAGGGGTGTGGGTGTGGAGGGGATTCTATTCATAGAAGTGGGCAGAAAATAGAGAAAATGGATGAAGTGACACATTGTTTGGGTTATGGAGGAAAGGAGACCGAATGGGTACATTCCCTTCACCATCTATTAATAGACAGGGGTGAAATATGCATAGGCAATGAGGATGATAGATTTCAATAGAACTATTTTCTCTCGGTAAAAAATTTAGTCGTCTTACTCTACCTTTATATATTAGCAAGAACACGAATGGTATTCTACTTTACTTGTTTTACGTATGACCCAAAATCTACTTTTCGTATGCACTGAACGAGGTTGTTACAGAAAACGATTAATATACGAACTACCAAAAGAAACAGACGACCAGTTGTAACAATGAGCAGTTCAGTCAGCTAAGGTTTTCATTTTTTTCTTTTCTTTTAGCTTTTTAGCTTAGCTTTTCCAAGATGCGTCAAGGGCGAATCTTGTGGACAAATTCTGTTACGACAACAGGAAATATATTCCCGACATATATTCCCCACAGAGAGTGTCATCATCATCACCACCATCGCCGACGAGAGAGAGAGAGAGAGAGAGAGAGAGAGAGAGAGAGAGAGAGAGAGAGAGAGAGAGAGAGAGAGAGAGAGAGAGAGAGACAGCGTCGTACACACAACCCGACATGAACTGCCGCTACCCAGGAGAGAGAGAAACTCCGGCCCGACGTTATGGTCCCTGAGATGATACAAGGCAGTGGAGAACGGCGGCAACTCCCCTGCTGCTGCTAAGTCCTCCTCCTCCTCTCCTCCCGCCTCCCTCTCCCTCCTCACTCACTCACCAGGGCTCCGGCCAGAGCCATCTGCTGGCCGACAGACGAGCTCATCTGGTCGCCGCGGAATGCACCAAGCAGATCCTGATGGCCCATCTGGGGGGGACATACGTGGGAGGGGGTTTGGGAGGGGGTTTTGGGGAGGGGGTTTGGTTGGGGGTTCTTGTAGGCTGAATGACGGCAACGCTTTAGTCTGGCAATCAAGGGGCAACGGACGACCTCGCTGCTGCTGCTAGCTCGCCAGAGGCAAGAAGAAGATGCCTCCTCCTCCTCCTCCTCCTCTCCGTCTTCGCCAGCAGTCTTTTGTGCAAAGCCTTGGTCAGGGGATGTGGGGTTTGAGAGTTCCTCCTCCTCCTCCTACAGGAAGGTTCTCAGCAATAGTCTAACACTACTCCATGCCGTTTTCGTCTTCCACGACGAAGGTTTACGCGAGGGAATAAATCGTTGAAAGGTCACCCAATGGAATCAGTGTATGTGATTGCTTCCTCACCAGTGGCGGCCATTAAAACCCAATCTCATAAGGTCTAGCACTTCAAATGACCCAATAATAATTGTATTATACTTCAACCAACGAAAGATAAAGCATTGGCGTATTCAAGTCGATGAATACCACGCAAGACATCTGTTAAGAACATGAGAGAAATTCCTGCGTGGCTGCCCTCCTAACACACATTCCTAAACACCTTTAAAATATACTTAAAACTCTTTTCTTTTTAAGAATTTCACGTTCGGAGACAGTTCCCCTTTCCCACTGAGACAACGATACACCCTGGCATTAATACTAACATGACTGACGCTAATATCATGAACACAAAGCAATATGTTAGCATTATAATGCCTCACGCTGTCAGGACGAAATCGTCAATAAAACTTAAAAAGGAAATGTAATTACTGCCACGGGTCAATGACATCTGTGGGCTTGAAGTATATATATATATATATATATATATATATATATATATATATATATATATATATATATATATATATATATGAGATGGCGGAAGCTTTCGAACTAGGTCACAACAAACTAATTTCAATATTGGTTTTCGTAATATGCAAATTAGCTACGGACGGAGAATGACAGACAGGATGGTGGAGATACGACACCAGCGTAAAATGAAGAGATGAAGAAAATGAAAAGGCTACTTCGCACAGATGAGCCAACACAGTTGATTCCGTACGTGTAGCGATCGCATTTATGACACCAAGTATGCAAATCAGTCGCCCTCGTACTTTAAAAAAATAGGTGAATGACTCATTAGCTTACGGGAACTAAATGATCATGAACCATGTCATGCATTGGTACGGTCGTATCTAGGAGTGGTGGAATTGTCGCCGTCATGATAAACATGAGGTGGGTTCGACGTTCACCAGTCCCAGACTCACGCCTCTTATCACACAGGGCGAGGAAGGCAGGTCCTCCCTCGCCTCACAGGTTGAGGAAGGCAGGTCTTCCCACGCCACACAGGTCGACCTAAGTAGGCCCCTCACCACTCACAGGTCGACGTAGGTAGGCCCCCTCACCAAACACACAGGTCGACGTAGGTAGGCTCCTCACCTAACACACAGGTCGACGTAGGTAGGCACCTCACCTCTCACAGGTCGACGTAGGTAGGTCCCCTCATCACACACACAGGTCGACGTGGGTAGGCCCCCTTACCACACACACAGGTCGACGTGGGTAGGCCCCATTACCACACACACAGGTCGACGTGGGTAGGCCCCTCACCACACACACAGGTCGACGTAGGTAGGCCCCCTCATTACACACACAGGTCGACGTAGGTAGGCCCCTCACCACACACACAGGTCGACGTAGGTAGGCCCCTCACCACACACACAGGGTCGACGTGGGTAAGCCCCTTACCACACACACAGGTCGACGTAGGTAGGTCCCCTCATCACACACACAGGTCGACGTGGTTAGGCCCCTCACTACACACACAGGTCGACGTAGGTAGGCCCCCTCATCACACACAGGTCGACGTAGGTAGGCCCCTCACCACACACACAGGTCGACGTAGGTAAGCCCCTCACCACACACACAGGTCAACGTAGGTAGGCCCCCCTCACCACACACACAGGTTGATGACCCAGTAATGATATGTAAACTTTGTTGTTCTTATCTCGTGTAGTTTGTCTCTCCTGAGGGAGGCGGCGGCGGAGGAGGAGGAGGAGGAGGAGCAGGAGGAAAAGGAGGTACCGGTACCGGTCCCTCGCGACCGATGATTGGTATCGTCAGACACCGAGCGCCACTTATCACGTGATGACGAAGGAGAACAATTACATTTTCTACTCGCACTCCAATCTACGAGTTTCACAAAGTACCTGTCGAGACGTCCTCCTCATCCACGCTCTTCACATCCCCAGGAAGCCTTCCATGATCACCTTATGCCACCACGAAACGTCAAGCCACAAAGATCAAGACGATCCATCTCGTAATGCGAGTTAATCATTGGATTCTACATATCTTCAGGGCCGATTATACATCCTATGATCCTTTAGAAGAGTCTAAAGTATCTTAGTAGATGGTATGGTCTCGCTTGATCTGTGTCTCAATACACAGCACAGAAATTAGTCTCTCTTTTTTCCCTTTTCTTTTTCTTTTTTGCCCCATCTAGAACTCTGGCAGGGGAGAACCCTATGCATGAACGGGTTCCACTGGGGAAAATTAAAATGCCTGACTTGGGGTAAACTTTTTCTCTTTTTTCTTCTCATTTGATTTTGAATAGACTCTTGGTAATTGCTCATTGAATATTCAAAGGAAGAAGACTTGCCAAGACGAAAATGAAATCAAGGAACACTGCTTTGGTCTTCAGCTCCCACAGAAGCTCTTGAGAATACAGAATTCAAAGTAACATTTTGTTCTTAATGGTTCGAGTTGATGACAAACTTATATTACACAGAGACGAAGTTCTCAGTGAGGCGATATTGGTAACAGGAGCCAAAGGTTGACCTTGATCCGACACAAAGGTGCTCTTCTTTGTCCAGTCAGAGGTCGCAACACACACACACACACACACACACACACACACAAAACTGGTGCAAGTGTTTCAAGGTGGAACAACCAGCCAAGGTGCATCGCCCTCCCTGTTGGTCCCCTGCACTCAGAACCCCCCCCCCCCCCCCCCCATCCCCTTACCCCCCTCCCTCACTTCATCTCCCCCCCCACCTCCTCCCCACCCCCACCCCCAAACACCCAATTGCATTTCGAGTAAACAGCGGGACGTGACTTTGGTTTCAATTAAACTGTACAGCGTGGGGCTCGGATCCTCTCTCCTGGTGGGAGGGAGGGGAAGGTTTTCAGAGAGAGAGAGAGAGAGAGAGAGAGAGAGAGAGAGAGAGAGAGAGAGAGAGAGAAATGAAATGTGTGAAGAAAAAAAAAGTGAGTGTTGAGGAAGGCTGGAAGAAGATGATGGTGATAGCAAGGCTGGGATAGAAGTATAAAAACAGAGTGCGTTGAACAGTGTGTGTGTTGAACAGATTGCGTTGGACAGTGTGTTTTGAACAGGAACAGTGTGTGTGTTGAACAGATTGCGTTGGACAGTGTGTTTTGAACAGAGTGCGTTAAACTGCGTTGAACAGAGTGCGTTGAACAGTGTGTGTTCAACAGAGTGCGTTGAAATGAGCGCGTGGAATGTTACAATTTTTTCTTAACGTCTTGTTATCACTATATGGAAAACTCTATATGTAGCGTAGTGCCATAACACAAGACATTCTTATATAAAAATTCTGATAAATCTCGAAACTTAACACGAGCTATATAACACATTTGCATAATGCTGTGTAAGTTTCCGTTTCAAAAGTAAAAAATTTAATCTTTCCTAGTCAATTCCCGCGAGTGACGCAAATATCCCCACTATCTGGGACGCAAATATCCCATCATTAGGGACTCAAATATCCCCACAATTTGGGACGCAAATATCCCCACAATTAGGGACTCAAATATCCCCACAATTAGGGACTCAAATATCCCCACAATTAGGGACTCAAATATCCCCACAATTTGGGACTCAAATATCCCCACAATTTGGGACTCAAATATCCCCACAATTTGGGACTCAAATATCCCCACAATTTGGGACTCAAATATCCCCACAATTAGGGACTCAAATATCCCCACAATTAGGGACTCAAATATCCCCACAATTAGGGACTCAAATATCCCCACAGTTTGGGACTCAAATATCCCCACAATTTGGGACTCAAATATCCCCAGCATTAAATAGACAATTACAAAGCAGGCGGGCGCAGATGTCTACATATGTAGGTGGTGCACATGTGGGAATATGCACATGGGGATGAGATGCAAGTGGGAGCAAGGCGTGTCCATGGGTGTGTCTGTGGGAGTAGAGGTATACACGGGAGCCAGTAATGGGTAGGTGGGGGATGTGAGGGAATGGGTGACAGTAATGGTGCATTTTCTACGCAATTGTGTGACTGCTCTGTACCTGTTATGGGTTCCAAGTGAGGGTAATTGGTTTCTAGGTGTACCCTTCCCAATTACCACACTATATACAACACCACCTGAATATGTGCGAGTTCAACACACCAGCGAGCGGAAAGATGTCTCTGACCTGAAACAGGAGGTGGGGGAAAAACTGTGTCAACGCCACCCCGAAGCCAATGTCCTTTACAGAAACACGAGAACACGACGCACATGGCCAGGTGTACGTGCTTACACGTGCACGTGAACGAGCATGATCGGACTGTATGTACACACGTAACAATACGAAAGCCACTTTGATGGTCAACGTATGAGCACACAGTAGAAGAACAAAGGACGTATGTCAAGCGTGGGACTTCTCCAAGTGGGTTGAGGGTGAACGGTGGCGTGCCCCAGGGAGTGTGGTGTCTGTCTGTCCTGGAACAACTGATCTTCATGATCTTTGCGAATGACT
>NC_092286.1:7627043-7639543 GCF_036320965.1 Panulirus ornatus
TTAAAGAAAAAAACACAAACACTCACTCACTGTTACTATCGCAAACTGGCTTTTACTGGTGATGGGGGAGGTATGGGGCAAGACAAGGTGAAGTGAAGGTGAGGCAGTGTGGTAGCTGTGAGGACGATGGAAACACGGGGTCCCAGGCGAGGATGAACCATATGGGAGGAAGAACCAGGGAGAACCAACCACGGAGACCTGTCAAAGGAGAACCGTCAAGGGAGAACCAAATAGGGAGAACCAATCAGGAAGAACCGTCAAGGGAGAACCAATCAGGAAGAACCGTCAAGGAAGAACCGTCAAGGGAGAACCAATCAAGGAGCAGCAACCAGGGAGAACCAACCGGGGGGGGGGGGACCAATCAGGGAGGCCCGTCGAGGGAGAACCATTAAGGGAGAATCGATCCGGTAAAAACCCATTACGGGGAAAACCCTCCAGGGAGAGAAACTATCAAGGGGAAAACCATAGAAAACGGGGGGGGACACCCACTCCCACATAACCCACGGCAGAACAAAGAAAGAAAACGTCTTTAACCCCCCTCCTCCAAGACCCCTCCTCCAAGACCCTCGAAGGAGGTACTCCCTCCAAGACATCAAGGACCATCTTAATTCCAACCCACTAAAAATCTCACCTCGGAATCCTTAGAGGAAAGTCCCCCCCCCTAAAACGAATGCCCCTCCACCCATTTTCTTTTTAAAGGGTTTCTTCCAGGCGGGGTCTTAAAGACTCCCCTACCCCCCCCTTACCCCTCTTCCCTACTTCAGGAGGGAGGAGCCCCACAGGAAACCGTGAGAGGACTCTCTCTCTCTCTCTCTCTCTCTCTCTCTCTCTCTCTCTCTCTCTCTCTCTCTCTCTCTCTATTTCCCCTCCCCCACCCAGCCCAGCCCAGCCCCCCCCCAAAAGGGCACGCCCACCGGAGCCTCGCCGCGCCCCAAACGTAAAGTCAGCTTTAAATATTGGTCGATAGACCCACTTTCCTCTATCTTGTTAGCGAATGAGTGCTCGCCAGTTGTTAGGGTGCGGTGAAGAGCGTGTGTAGTGGGTGTGTGGGTGAGTGTGTAGTGTGTGTGTGTGTATGTGTGTGTGTGTGTGTGTGTGTGTGTGTGTGTGTGTGTGTGTGTGGGCGAGTGTGTGTGTGTGGGTGAGTGTGTAGTGTGTATGTGTGTGTGTGTGTGTGTAGTGTGTTTGTGTGTGTGCCCAAGAAAACTGGAGACATTCAAGAGACATTTGGATCACATATGCATCTCTATTTCCAGCGGCGAGAAATTACAGAAATGAGCCTTACGTACATTTCTAGCCAGAATCTCTCTCTCTCTCTCTCTCTCTCTCTCTCTCTCTCTCTCTCTCTCTCTCTCTCTCTCTCTGCATGATGATGATGCCCAGCGAGCTGTGAGCGCCATAAGGGGGCCTATGGACATCAAGTCGTAAACACTCTTATCTTTATCTCAAACTGATAGTGTAGAGGAAAGTTAGAAGTGGTGGTGGGACGGGGAGGGGAGAAGGAAAGGTTTGACATGGGAGAGAGAGAGAGAGAGAGAGAGAGAGAGAGAGAGAGAGAGAGAGAGAGAGAGAGAGAGAGAGAGAGAGAGAGAGATGTCTGCAGTGTGTACAGGTGTACGTGTTTTGGCGCGTGCTGCTGATGATGTCTGGGAAACGTGTTTTGGATGACATTTAGTATAAGCCTTGAGTATATGTGTGTGTGTGTGTGTGTGTGTGTGTGTGTGTGTGTGTGTCGTAATGTTGTATCTGTGTTTTTTATGGAGGGATATTTACCAAGGTAAGTATATATATATATATATATATATATATATATATATATATATATATATATATATATATATATATATCTTACATGGTTTCGCAGTGTGTTCCGTGGTAGCAAAATTTATCTTAAATATCTAAAACACTTACAAAATGTTTTGCAAGTAATTAACAGCACTTAGATACGAGGTGATGTGTGTGTGTGTGTATGTAGGTTGAAATACATAAAGTGCCTTGGAAATTAAGATATTACATACACTGTCGAAACGATTCATTTGCTAAATCTTGCAAGTTCGTAAAACAATTTTTTTTTCAATTCACTTACATTTAAAAGAAAGACCTTTTGTAAAATACAGTTGTGGAAAGTCTGGCAAACAAGCGATGTAAGAGAGAAGATCTTGTTTACCGTTATCATGTCTTGTTTACAGGTGCCATATCTTGTTCACAGGTGTCAATGTCTTGTTTGCCATTGTCATGTCTTGTTTGCCGTTGTCATGTCTTGTTTGCCGTTGTCATGTCTTGTTTACCGTTGTCATGTCTTGTTTACAGGTGTCATGTCTTGTTTACAGGTGCCATGTCTTGTTTACAGGTGTCATGTCTTGTTTACAGGTGTCAATGTCTTGTTTACCATTGTCATGTCTTGTTTGCCGTTGTCATGTCTTGTTTGCCGTTGTCATGTCTTGTTTACAGGTGTCATGTCTTGTCTGCCACTATCATATCTTGTTTACCGTTGTCATGTCATGTTTACCACTGTTATGTCCACTTTCACGCCAGTGATCAGTCGTCACTTGACCTCTGTCGACCTTATATGTTGCCTGTGGCGTGCCCACCCCTATTCTGGGGTCGAACTCTGGGGTAGGATGGGATGGGGAAGGGGAGGGAATGGTGTTGGGAGGTAAGGGGTGGGGGGCTGTAAGCAACCCCCTACAATCATGGCCTGGCGTTAAACAAAAGGTAAACCAGCTCACAAAAACACAACACCACCATCATCATCATCATCAACATGGTGTATCACCAGTGTGTGTGTGTGTGTGTGTGTGTGTGTGTATGTGTGTGTGTGTGGTGGGGGTCGGTCGGTCAGACACACAGACACACACACACACACTCCCGTCTGTTGACCTAGCACGTTCGTGCCCCTCGCCCCCCCTTCCCCTCCGCGCGTGTGGATCAACGCCAACAATTCGTCGGGAGCAAAGGCTTTGTTATATATATATTAGCCGTCGTCTTGGGACATTATCATGCCCAATAGGGCTTCGGGGAGAATGGACTATCAACCCTACAAAGGGGAGGAGGAGGAGGAGGTAAGATAGCGTGTTACCACTATATGAGGTACTCTAGTGACGTATTGAGTGCAATAGCCAGGGTATGTTCATAAGGTTGACCACTGGGTAACTTCCTACTTACGGGCCGTCTTTAGAGGCTTGGCAATGCCACTGGGCCCAAAAAAATACTATACGCCCGGTAGTACACTTAATCGTGTGAATGACCCATGTCATATATGACGTAGTAATCAATAATAATGTCATATATGACGTAGTAATCAATAATAATGTCATATATGACGTAGTAATCAATAATAATGTCATATATGACGTAGTAATCAATAATCATGTCATACATGACGTAGTAATCAATAATAATGTCATATATGACGTAGTAATCAATAATAATGTCATATATGACGTAGTAATCAATAATCATGTCATATATGACGTAGTGATCAATAATCATGTCATATATGACGTAGTAATCAATAATCATGTCATACATGACGTAGTAATCAATAATCATGTTTACGTAAATGATTCCATCCCGCGCTCGCTGTCCCGATTGTAAATTTGTAAACGAATCATCACCTATGTACTTGCCTGACGTGTGTATATGCGAATACGTTACCCACTAATGTGTGTGTGTTAAGTGCACTTTTGTGTGTGTGTGTTGATGAATTGACGACTTTTACCTTTATGTGTATTGTAAATACATATATCTCTACTAAAAAAATATAGTCAAGACAGCGATATTGGACATTGAAACGTTTCTAAATATAATGCTCTACAGTGATAGAGAGAGAGAGAGAGAGAGAGAGAGAGAGAGAGAGAGAGAGAGAGAGAGAGAGAGACATCACGTATTAACAACAACAGTAGGGTCCTAATCCTCAAACCATCATCCTGGTAGAATCATTGGCCCTTATGACTGTGTATCACACGGGTCATAATCCTCCACACAGCAATCCCGCTCTAAGGGGAGGTAGGTAGGTATGTATGGGTTGGGGGTGTGTAGTATGGGGGACCCAGAATGGACGCCATTTACGACACTTGTTAGGAATACAGAGACTCGTCCCCTGACTCATGGACTCATCCAGGGGGGCACCGACCCCTTCCCTCGACTCACCGAGATGGGAACTCACTCCCCTTGACCCATCCATGAGTCACTACCCATAGGGCAAGCCCCAAGACCCAGATCAGCAACGCCCTTCGAAGGGGCGACTCACTCCGATGGCACAACCTCCTCCCAAAACCCCTGTGGCGGAACCTAGCGTCTCTCCTCAGAGAGTCACCAGGCGTGACCTCCACCTGACCTCCAGTCACCTGGTGTCGGGTCACGGCGCGTGACCTCCACCTGACCTCCTACTCTCCAGGGGAATGAGCTCGGTGGGGGCCCTAATCCCTCCCTCCTCGTAGCGATATTCTCGCGACACACCCACCTCCTCCTGCAGGAGCGCCAGGTCAACAAAGCAAACCATGTAACTTTCCCCACACGGTACTGCCTCACCGCAGGCACCTTCACCAGCACAGACGTACTCCTACCATCCACGCCCCACATCTGCCCCCGTGACCCGCCTACAGATAACAGTAGGTGTTATCAATGTCAGGTCACGCTTATGTACGAGTAGAACAAGTCGTTATCATACCCTATATAGTTCAGCCAATTGACCCACATCCCTAATTTCGTAGGTAAACTAGAACTCCAACTGTACTGCAGTAGACTACTCCAGGTAGACTGAAATAGATTACTCCAGATATACTGCTGTCGACTAATCCACGCATAATACAGCAAACTAAGCCAGGTATACTGCAGTAGACTAATCCAGGTATACTACTGTACAGTATTACAGGTATACTGCAGTAGACCACTCCAGGTATACTCCAGGTCGGAGGTCCTCTTTAATTGCCTTTCCAGGCAAGTTCCAGGTTCGCTACCTGTGTTGGGTCCTGGAATGTGGCTCTGGTGACAAGAGGCGAAGGCGTGGGAGGAGAAAAGGAAAGAAGAGAGAAACGAGATATAGAGGAAGATATACGAAGAGAAATATTATGAAAACAGTAGGAAAAAGGCAGAGAAAGAGAAGGTTAAGGAAAGAATTAAGAGCGACTTGATGGGAAATTTACATAGAAAAAAAAGAAAATACAAGTTAAACAAGGAAGAAACAACAAAGATAAGATAAAGAGAGCAGAAAAAAGCTATAAGATTAATACGTAAAAAAGAGACATCGAAACAGAGACAAGAAGAAAGAATATAGGAATACTATGTAAAATGACAGAGGAAGGGAGAGAGAGGGACAAAAAAAAAAAAAGAAGAAAGAAGTGTTTAATGAAAACGGAAATGGGAAGAAAATGCAGAGTGGAATCTTCCTTGCAACTTGGGCACGTCACAGAAGTTGATTGGATTGTCTGGACGGCTAATCTAACTCCATTGGAGACCTTCCCACACACACACACACACACACACACACACACACACACACACACACACACAGTCCTCCGTAATGCAGTGGCCAGGGTTGCTGACCATGAGCCAGTCGCTGCCTGCCCACGGTCCGAACCCAGATGGGGTTCGAATCCTTGGCGCGGCAATCGGCTCATACCTAAGCTTAGTGTTTATCCTGCGGCGCTAGCCGATAGATCGGTACCTGGTTTAGGCTGGTGTGTGTGTGTGTGTGTGTGTGTGTGTGTGTGTGTGTGTGTGTGTGTGTGTGTACCAACGAATACTTGTGGCGCCAAGAGTCATACAAAAAGCCCCTTGGAACCCTTAGCGGTGTACACAGACGCCCTTGGAACCCTTATTGATGTACACAGATGCGACTGACCTCGGGTTTCAGGCAAGGTCAGCACGTCGTGCCACCCGCAGGTCAGGCAGCGGGAGTACGACTTCAACACGACCATGTGTGGCGGGAGGATGTATCTGGCTGATGTCATGAGACACTCACGCAGGACGTCTGCGTAAGGGCGTCGAGCAAGGGGCGTCCTTGAACCAAAGCCCCTCCTCATGGCCACGCCATAATAAATCATCTACGACGTTGTAAAAAAAGAGACACGTAAAATGTGTTTACATACTGAAGCGCACGTTCAGAGACACGTAAAATGTGTTTACATACTGAAGCGCACGTTCAGAGACACGTAAAATGTGTGCACATTCAAAGACACGTAAAATTGTCTACATACTGAAGCGCACATTCAAAGACACGTAAAATGTGTTTACATACTGAAGCGCACGTTCTAGTTATTATTAGTGTAATCAAATGGATCGTGGTAATTAAGTAATTACTAAATACTGGCCAAACAAGAGAATTCCTAATTGTCTCTGTGTTTCTTCTTTTCTCTCGCTTTCCACAGATGGTTTTATGCACGACGTATCGGGGCAACAATTTGCCCTCATGTAGTGCGACATGTCACGTGATCTGTAGTGCGACATGTCACGTGATCGCTGCCTAAATTTAATCCCCCCCCCACCCTCTGCCCTCAACGAGGCGGCCCTTAACCACAACGATACGACCCTTGACCGTAATGGTGTTAGGAGCCCTTGGGTAACGATGGCCTGACCTTTTGACCTCAAAGGGTCGAATGGTTGCGTTCAAGGGTCGTACTGTCGTGTTCAAGGGTCGTACCGTCGTGTTCAATGGTCGTACTGTCGTGCTCAAGGGTCGTACCGTCGTGCTCAAGGGTCATACCGTCGTGCTCCAGGGTCGTATCGTCGTGCTCAAGGGTCGTACCGTCGTGCTCAAGGGTCGCATCATCGTGTTCAAAGGGTCGTATATCGTCGTGCTCAAGGGTCGTATTGTCGTGTTCAAGGGTCAGTCAGTCGTGTTTAAGGACAGCGTCGTCAAAGGGATAACACATTCAACAGATTAACCCTCTTGCGTACTGTATAATAAATCTACAACTTCACACAAAACCTCTTGCCTACTGTATAATAAATCTACAAATTTATACAAAACCGATTTCTACAAATAAAGTTCAACACCTCCAGTTCTTATCATTCATCATTCTATTTCAACTAATTCCTGTTCAAAAGTTCATCGACCATCTCTCTCTCTCTCTCTCTCTCTCTCTCTCTCTCTCTCTCTCTCTCTCTCTCTCTATGGAACCAATCCCTTATTCAGTGTATCAAACCAATCCTTTCTATATGAGCACCAGGGGATTCAATCCCCTATCTTAGTAGTGGATCTAGAGGATCAACACAGTCAGGTGGGTGTCTCTGGTATTATCCTCTGGTACATATATAATGCCATACGTGGGAGACAATTATGTGCTCACAGTGTGTCGTGCAGGCCAGAGTCTGGATTCCAGCATGTTCTGTACCCTCTCATGCAAGTCTATCTACTTACTATCTATCTCTAGAGAGAGACTGATAGATGCAAATAGATAAAGAGATCGATTGAAGAGAGAGAGAGAGAGAGCAGATATTTCTCACTTAGCGTAAGTTCAGCCTATAGAGACACACACACACACACATCATCACAGTTTTTTTATTTATGTTCCTGCCCGGTGGACGTGGCCAGCTTCCTGGGCTGTGCACATATGTGCGTGTGTGTGTGTGTGTGTGTGTGTGTGTGTGTGTGACATTCCAAGAACGAGAAAGAAAATACGTGGAAGCAGAACCCACAAACTCTCTCACACGCTGACACCGTCCGTAACACCAGGTTACAGTCTTCGTCATACCCACATCCTCCTATTCGTCAACAGAACGAAGGCGTTCAAGCAACAACACGAACAGATGAGTATCAATACTCACCCTTAGACACACGAACCACAATACAATAGACATATATTAATCAACTCCCTTATGAACCTCATAGACTCCTTCAATAATCCATAAACTTCAATAGGAATTAGCTAAGGACCCTTTAACTACACGTTCTAATTACTCCCCCCCCCCCTCCCAAGTCGTAATGACCCACCAGCCATACAGAGTGTCAATCAAAATCATCAGTCATTTGATAATAACGTTTCCACTTCATAGAGAAATTCACCTATGTGGCTGGGAGACCGGCAGTGGCTCGGTTATGGTGCAGATATTGCAGAGCGGCCTCGTATGTTATACGGTGAGTAATGCTAGGCCACGGAAATATATATATATATATATATATATATATATATATATATATATATATATATATATATATATATATATATGGAGCTTATGTTGAGCGCCAGCCATTGGTGGGGGAAGGGGAGTGGGGGGTTTGGGGGATGAGGGGGGGTAGGGCAGGGTGTGAGAGGAAGGGGTGGGGGGATGGGGGGGTAGGGAGTGAGAGGAGGAGGAGGAGGAAAGGGAGTGAGGGAGAGGGAGGGAGGGATTTGCAGCGTCTTAATGGTGCATTTTAAAATTCTTTGATTAATAGCAGACAAGGTCTTAATTGGCGATTTACATGGGGAGGAGGGGTATGGATGGCTTGGCGGAAATGTGTGGTAAACACATTTTTTTTTTTTTTTTATATATCCGGATGATCCTGGTTCATCCAGTATATCCGGATGAATGTATAAAATGGAAATGGTAAAGAAATTCATAGGCGTTGGACGGGAAACAAACGAACATGAATGTTAAAAATGGGAAAAAAAAAAAAACAACTAAAGGTGGTAGACTCATGAGATGGAGGCAGATGGTGAAACACGAAGAGCAAACAGTTGGCGGAGTTTTGGATCAACATCAAGAGACTTACTAGTTCACACAAAACTTTATGTCACCAAATTTCACGGTAGAAATTCACGCCAGTAAAACTGAAAACTACTCTTCAGCGACCGTTCCAAATTTAAGCCTACAAACCATCATACGTAGACAGAGGCATGGGAATTATTGTACAAAATACGGGTTGCACACACACACACACACACACACACACACACGTCATAAAAATCACATACTAAAAATAAATCTATCAATAATAATATGACGGGAAGAAACAGACACCACAGATATCTTTACCATTTTATGATAATATATATATATATATATATATATATATATATATATATATATATATATATATATATATAACCATAAAATATGTTTGAAAAATCGCTCCCCAGGCGCTATCTGGCACACAGGTTTTAAATTTCGCCAGTACAAAATTTTCCTGTAATTTGTCGGCAGTGAACAATCGCATTCACCTGACACTGATTCTGTCATCATAAAAAATCTAAAAAAATGTAATTTTTTTTTTCTTTGTATAAAATGACACTGGACGATAATTTTTCCCTTTGCAGGAGGAGGACAGGGTAGGATCATAGTCGCATAATTTTGTAACGGATAAATGGAAAACAAAAACATATTTCACTCCGTGTTGACAATTGATTACGCTACCCTCCTCTCTCTCTCTCTCTCTCTCTCTCTCTCTCTCTCTCTCTCTCTCTCTCTCTCTCTCTCTCTCTCTCTCCTAACGCATGATGACAGTGGACAATAATTTTCCCCCGAAAACTCTGAAATCATATATCTATATTTATTTTACTATACTTTGTCGCAGTCTCCCGCGTCAGCGAGGTAGCGCAAGGAAACAGATGAAAGAATGGCCCAACCCACCCACATACACATGTATATACATACACGTCCATACGCACACGCATATATATATCAGGTTATGTCACTGAACGATAAGAATTCTTCGTGCCTCTCGTTCAACCATCATTCTCCACAACCTTTTCTGTAAAACGATAAAAATGGCAAACCGATTTATTCATATTTCTAGCGAAAAGGAAACAAATTTTACGAGGCAAAGATTTTCCTTAATGCCGGATGACAGCGAGTGATCGTATCTCGATGCATTGTCACGCGGGGAAAATACTGTCTTTCGATTCAACCCTCGACATCAAACGCATCAAACATCAAGAGCAGAGTGAATACAATCTTCTGTAGTCCCTCCTAAAACTTACAACCCACTACAGAAAATGGAACTGGACATTCCCATTTTCTATGGCGCGCAACGGTATGTGTTCACACCTCTGACCTTGACCCTTGACCTTCTGCTCGACTGCAGACCTCGCCATGTTTCTGTGGTAGAATCGAATATACCTGGAATCCCATAGAGAACCTAACACTACCAACAGAATATATCAAAAGGGAAATTAAAGTACATTATATTCAAATACACACTGTTGACATCCTCCACAACACAAAAGGGGCTAAACCTATTAAATAACTTTAAATTCACTCCTATCTCGCTCCATGGCTTGACTAACGCCGTTTAAAGAGCAACAGTGAAAAAAAAAAGATCCAGTGCTATAGGATGACGAGGACGTACGTTTACATTGTGACATAAACGCTACGAAGAGGAAAATTAAGATAAAAAATAAAAAGCCCACAGAATGATGTGGGATATCACCATAAAACACTTTAAAGACATTCAAAGAAAAAACATAAATTTCACTTTAATGATTCTTTTTAATCAATACGTATACTTACTACATTTTGATAAGCTAAAAATATGACATCACTGCTTCAACTTAGACAAAATAAGTAAAAAAAAAAATATATATATTTAAGGGAATATTATTTAGCTACGAATATCAAGTATTTATCTTCTGCCGTACAAAGTCTACGAGAAAATAACTAACTCCATTTATTATCCTAAATAACCGTATATAAACATTAAATCTATCTGCTGTTTGGGATGGCCAAAATGCCGCCACTACGCCTGTGTATTTATTGATATCCAATGCCATTTCCGAGGCACTTAATTACGCAGATAGATTCCGATTAGAATATAGAACATCAATATAAATATCGACTGCTATAGAAGTTAGGGTAAGGTTTTCGTCATTTCCCGTCCAGTACTTAAAAGAATTACCTTTTTATTCCAATCACACTCACATTTTTCCCTTGATTTACTACTTTATCCAATTTAGTATCGTTCATTAAACATTGCTTTACATTATGTTCAACAATTACTGTATTCTCTAAACGTTACACTAAATACTGCAAGACAATATCACGCAGGATTTACAGCCAAAAGCAATGCAGAGATGAACTGCATATATATATATATATATATATATATATATATATATATATATATATATAGAAAATGAAACAATAAGTTACCAAGTGCACTTTCGTGTAATAATCAAATCATCAGGGGAGACAAGAAAGAAATATAAGTCAGTTGATATACAACGAAGAGACGTAGCTAGGACGCCATTTGGTAAATAAGTGTCTCCCCTGATGATGTGATTATTACACGAAAGTGCACTTGGGAACTTATCGTGTTTCATTTTCCCCGTGGACTCATACGAATATACTTGATCACGCGCAAAACTATGATCCTTTCCAACATATATATATATATATATATATATATATATATATATATATATATATATATATCTTACAATATTTTTCTTTAAAAGAAAAATGAAGTTTCTGATCCATTTCTACGAATCCTCTTAAAGGAACGGATTTAGTAGGATCTGCTTCCCGCGAACGGCGGCAGGACCTTACCCGGTGATTTTTGAGGAGGAGTGTCTGGACGCTCCAGGGTTGGGGGAGGAGGGTTGGAAAAACGACTTCCGAAAACACTACCTAGGTTCGCATCCGGTGGGGAGGTCGTGTGCGTGAGTGGTCGTCCATCCTGTGGCTAGGTCGTGCGACGTCGTCGTCGTCGCGAACCGAAGGGCGTAGAGAGTCATTCAGCAGACGACACACCGGCGCGTCCGTCCGCTCACCAACGGCCATCACAGACAACTGACGCCTCCGTGTTAACTGCTTGGACGTCGTTAACTCGGCTTCCCATCTTTGGTTTTCGGGTTTAAAATAACTTTGGGGGGCCCGTTAATGGTCATTTAACGAAAATCCATTCGCGATAAAACATTATAAGTACAAAACTAGGCTTCGAAGTCGCTGTATTTATATATAGAGCGACTTAATATAGGAGTCTGGGTCGAAACAACTGCCATCTTATAACTTGGAACTGTAAACGACCACTCGAGTGTACGCGATGTTGAAAGGCAAAATTTTGTTCCGCGATATATATATTTTTTTTTTCATTTTCGTTCGTATTTAAAAACAAAAATGAATGTTTAGATATTTCACATGCTATGTATGTGTTTTAACTAAATATTTTTTTTGTGTGTGTTATCCTCTTTCACCGCATGGATTAGGTATAATATCTACGGTTTTGGAGCCTATATCATAAATACTAAATGCCAAACGTGTCATTTTATTCCACGGAAAATATTTCGCGGGCAAATTCAATATGATTCATGCTACATGTTAACTATTAAATCTAACAGGTTGAAATAGTTTTACTTTCTATGGACGTTCTCCGTATATGACCATAGCAATTAATCATCCATCGTTAGTTTAGGGGAAATCTTCTGAACATTATATAGGACTATATTACACCGTTCTTCCTTTGATCAATTAAGCTATTTGAGAACGCGGTCTGCAGGCCTACGTGTGTCTTACAAGTTGAATGGTCATTTAGCTTTTTTTTTTTTTAAAGGCCTATCAACGGCCAGAGTCATTGGGGG
>NC_092286.1:7644543-7667043 GCF_036320965.1 Panulirus ornatus
TTACTTACGTTTTACTGCCAGTTCATTTTACACCATAAAATCCTTAGAATTGTAAATAAACATGTGATACAAGATATCCATCTATCTATCTATCTATCTATCTATCTATCTATCTATATATATATATATATATATATATATATATATATATATATATATATATATATATACTATATTCATGTGTCTTTTATCGTTTTACCTTGAAGTAGGGACTTTAAGTATAGTTTATATCTAATGCACTAAAAATTCAATGTTAAGAGGTCATGCGGGGGGGGGGGGGAGGTCACAGAAAGAGGGAGGAGCAAAGTGGAGGGAAGAGGAAAGGAAAAAAAAAAGAGAGACTGTACCTGGTCGCGAGAATCGGGTGTCCCACACGCGTTCTGGAAAAGGAGTTTCATCATTGTATTGGGGGGAGGGGGGGAAGACAAGCCCATACTCTGGGTACTGCCTCGTGGCTGCCTCTCTCTCTCTCTCTCTCTCTCTCTCTCTCTCTCTCTCTCTCTCTCTCTCTCTCTCTCTCACACACACACACACACACACACACACACTCTCTCACACAATCTCTCTCTCTCACACAGGGTCTGAGCAGGGTTACCGCCTATTGTAGTCTCGCTTCCAATAGCACTTCGCGCTCAGTTTTATCCACGTGATGAAGAACGACGGAAATTACACAC
Organism: Panulirus ornatus; assembly: GCF_036320965.1. NCBI lineage: Eukaryota > Metazoa > Arthropoda > Malacostraca > Decapoda > Palinuridae > Panulirus > Panulirus ornatus. The sequence continues at coordinate 7,645,218 of NC_092286.1, forward strand.
ACACACACACAGGAAGACGTGAAGGACGACGTTCTCAAGGCTCGAAGAACAACCATCTCCTCCTCTACGTCTGTTCACTGAATATCCACAACTCCGTCTCGCATCTCCCGCATTATCTTCCACTCCCCTCTGTCTGTGTCAGCTGGGGTCAGTATGGGGGGTAAGCAAGGTCAAGAGGATCGATCACACGCACCGTGAGGACGTATGTGGCCAGAGAATTTTGACCGTCAAAACCCGAGGGAAGTGTTTTAAGTTTTCTTTTTTTCTTTTTTTTTTCCTTTCTCGAACGGGTGGTTATAACTTGACGCCGACGACCTCAAAAACGACCACGGGAGTCGTTTACGAGGCTTATTCGACTTCAAACTCACCAGAAACAAACCACCCGACCTTTCTTTTCCTTACATGACACAGGTCATTTTTTTTTTGGAGTGGGGGTGGGAGGTTGAGAGGTAGATTTTGGTTCTTTTAATTCTTGGAGAGAGACACCAGAAGCCTGTATTTACTGAAGAGTTTCTTCCCCTCCTCGTGTGGGATCATGTTTGGTTGATGATGTGGCCACAGAACGTCACAAACCATCGTCACACCGGCAACATCACTAACAACACGAGCAGCATCTCTCAAGCCAGCACCATCCAGTGGCATTCTCCAACATCGTCTTCTCCACCACCACCACCACCAACACCGTCGTTCTCCACCAACCACCGGCCCTCAAGATCACCAACCCCAACACCACCATCTAGTGTGCCATCCTCCCTCCTAACAGGAGGAGGAGGAGGAGGAGGCAAAGGAGGAGAAGGAGGAGGAGTGAGTGAGGGTGCGTGTACACCAGCGTGATCTCATGGTGGGTATGATCAAGCCAGAAGGTGTGCGTTGATCGTCTGTCTCCCTTCACTACTCCAGCAGACACTGTGGAGTCCAGCTCTAGTGGTCCTCCAGGGTCCTCCTCCACCTCCATGTGACTCCTCCATCTCCTCCTCCTCCTCCTCCTACTCCTCCTACAACCAACCAACCACTCGATCTCTTAAAGTATTTGTCTTTCCTCTTTTTTTTTTCTTATCAACACTTTTCGTAGTTTAAAAATTTGTCACTTGATGCTTTGTTATTTTCTCTACTTTTGTTTATACTTGACGTAGTTTCAGAATGTATAAGCCCATGATTTGTTAGATATTTTCTTTTGTCTTTTGTTAATAATTTCTACAGTTACAAACTTTGCAAGCAGATTTTATTTATCTATTTTGATAATCCTTTTGGCTTCAGAATTTCAACCAGACACTACGTTGAAATCTCCCTTTTCTTTTCTCTTCCCCCTTTTTTTTACTATAATACATTTTTCTTGCAGTTCCAGACTTTGAAAGAGAGTTTTTGATTTAGAAATCATTCTTTCTTTTCAGAAACCTTTTTTTTTGGTTTTGGCAGTTTTTAGAATCGTCAGTGTTGTTGCAAGACACAGTTTGCTCCACCTGTTATCATTTCATCTCGGTGAAATGTTGTTTTTCATCGTGTTTTGCACAGGTGTCGTCTGTTAACCCAGCCGTAACAAAAGATGGTGTTGCGTACCGCTGTTGTGAATCCTTTTCTGTGGTGTCAGTTCGTCTCGTATATATTTTTGTGTGTTCTGAAGGTGCGTTTAAAAATTTCGCGAGGCGTTGGGTTTGGCGGGGAAGAGGGGAGGATAAGAGCGTTCGATTATTCTAAGGGCGGTGAAAAATGTCAGAATCCTTTATCTGTAGAGTTCTTCAGAGGATCAAATGTTACATCACACAAGTCTTAGGGGACACGAACGACCATCTGTGTGTTAAGTGTCCTACCAATACCAGGGATCTATATTCTGTATTTCCTGTGGATGGAACCGGATCCACATCTACGTACACCTCCCCTATTACCCTGGTGGAGAACTGTGTGTGTCATGCAACTGAAATCATACCCCTTCGTCATTCCTACCACTGTGTGAGCATCCAAGACATGTATGTGATATATGTACCAACCTATTTAGAGATTTGGTTATCCCATTCTCCATCTCTGGAGGGGAGGAGAGGGGTGGGGGGATCCTCCATCTCTTGGGTGTGTGGTGGAGGAGGGAGGGCAGAAGAAATGGTGAGCCCAACTTTCATCCCTTCATACCGTTTTGATCCTTATCTTCTTCGTCTTAACAGTATCTTGCAGCTTATCAGAGGTGTGGCTGCATCATTTATCTTATCACCTTCACGTTATCTGTCATGTCCTTACGTCATATCTTCCAAGCAAGCGGAGATACAATTCTTTCACGTGGACCTTAATGTATCAGATTTTTTTTCTCAAGTCCTGTTTTCTTCTTCACTGTCGTGTAATTCTCCTGATGATGGGGTTGAGGGAGGGGGAGGGAGGCGTGATGGATGCTGCATCGCGCTGCCACGGTGTATGCTTCCATACTTAACTTTCAAGATATCATTTCAATAATAGGGTATAGAAGGCTTGGGGTTCCTTGTTTCTATATATAGCGTCTAACTTGGAAGTTAAGTTTATAATACCAACCAGTTTACGCTGATTTTTCCTTTTTGAAAAGTAATTTCAAAGTGACCAATGTTTTTCTTCATTTTCTTGTGAGATTATTTACTACAATTATCATTTCTGATGATAATCAATTTATTAGAAAATCCATACTTTACATTTTCTGTTATTACACCCAAAACACACACACACACACACACATATATATATATATATACATATATATATATATATATATATATATATATATATATATATACTCTCAGTACCATCAATGCAACTACCTGCTCAGATCCTTAACACGTAAGATATGGGGAAACAGAAACACACACACATACACACACAGACAAACACACACAAATATAAACACAGATTAAAGCTATAAACAAAGAACACCACATCTCATTTCTATATATATTCACAACCATTATAGAATTAACTGCCATTCTAGTTTATCTATACACTGTAATACAAACTTCCCTGCACAGAACACTGGTTTTCTAAGCCTGACTCTGCAACATATTCTAGACTCTGCAATAAGAATTAGATTTTCTAACCTACATTCTAATATCTATTCCTACACCGTGTTCAAGAGGCACGGCAGTGGCTATAGTACCAGTAAATCATGTAAATCCCACAGGTGTAAAAGTACTTCGATGACATGACTGTGTTGGAAGAAAATATAAGCCAACACGAATTAAAATTGGTTCCTCAAAAATTTAAAGTACGTTGCCCAGAAGATTAATTTCTTAATGTTTTTTTTTCTCTGTTCTCTTTTTTTTTTTTCTTCAGAAAGAGCTCGTTTTGATTCCCAGAGCGAGGGTGTCCTTGTTCCGTAGGGAGTATATCAAAGATACAGGCTGTGGAGAGAAAGGTACAGCATGGTGGAATGAAGAAGATTTAGAATACGAATGATACAGGTTGGTGGAATGAGGACATCAGAGGAGAGAAGAACAGCATGGTGGAGTGAAGAAGATTTAAGGGTAAGAAAGGTACACGTCGATGAATGAGGACATCAGAGGAGAGAAGAACAGCATGGTGGAATGAAGAAGATTTAAGGGTAAGGAAGGTACAGGTCGGTGGAATGAGGACATCAGAAGAGATTAAAAACAGCACGGTGGAATGAAAAAAATATAAGAGTAAGAAAGAACATAATTGATGATGAAGATTTAAGGAAAAATATAGACTTTCTCTCTCTCTTTTTGGCCGAGTTAGTGTCGACTAAAATGTCTGTCGAATCTGGTAGTGTGGTTACTACGAAATACGATGGTTCCGTAGTGGTCACTGTCTCCCTCCGGTGTTACGTGGCGACGAATCGTTACATTAAGTGTGTTAGGCTCGACCCTGAAGGAAGGAAGTTAAAACACCCAGTTCGATACCCGGTGAGAACGGCAGTAGGAAGGGGCGAACTGCTCCCACTCGTTTGAAAATGAGTCTGGCTTAGCAGTGTGAGTTGGCGACAGTGGGTCGGTACTGTTATTGCTAACTGGTTCATTCTTTTTTTTTTTTTTACAAAGTAATTCCTTCGAAGATTACCTTCGTCAAGATCATCTTAGATTATTTTTTACTAACGATATTCAAAATGTTTGTTATTTAGCCCCTTGAGCATGACTGTACGACCCTATGAGCACGACGGTACGACCCTTGAGCACGACGGGACGCCCCTTGAGAACGACGGCACGACGCTTGAGCACGACGGTACGACCCTTGAGCACGACGGTACGACCCTTATAATGGGGTGACCCCTGACCATAGCACTAAAGGTCAGGTGAAGGTCAGAACAACCTTACCTAAAGTCATACTGTCGTATTTAAGGAATGGATAACATACAACCCAGCTAAATGTAACTTATTTCCTACGGGATTACATTACTGTAACACTGATTATCTTTCCATAGAAAAAGCTGATTCAACTCAATCAAAAATAATTAACATGACTAAATTACCGACGAGAATAACATTTTTCTCTGTATATAATTAACGATCTTGATAAGGTAAAATATAATATATATATATATATATAACCTGATAATACAGGCGGGCCCAGCAGAAGTGTTCTACCAGTCAGTCACTCGCTGGTCGAGGAGGCGCCAGCAACCTTCACCGCTGGCACAGTGCCCGCCGGAGACCAGGCACATCCCCTGACACTACTTGGCAACATTATTGACAAGAAATACAGCCAAGAAGAAAGACTAACTTACTTCTGTTACGAATAAGATTCGCAGTTCGAAAAGAGACCTCCACTGGCTCGGAAAATCATATATATATATATATATATATATATATATATATATATATATATATATATATATATATATATATATATATATATATATCATAAGCTTATGCTTTTCAAGGGTGTGATGTGCAGCATCGCTAGCTTTAAGCCGACTGTCGCAACTAGAAACATGATAAACTGTCGCTTTAACACGGTCAGCAAATTGATTCGCGGATTTCCCAGGTTTCTATATAACTTTTGTAAACTGTCTGTGTAAAGAAAGATGGAGGGAAGGGAGGATGGAAAAAGAAAAATATAATAGTTTTCCCCAGTCTCCATGTTGGATTGCGAGTCTTCTCTAAGGCTCAGCGGCTAGCGTGATATTTATTCAATCGTTTCAAATACTAAATTCTGAGGCACCATTTCATTTTCATTTGAAACAAAACAATTCAAAGATAATGATACACAGTTTGATATAGATATGTTCTAACGTGAGTTAGATTGAGTGTCGATTGGTCTAGATCATCATACGATGGGTGAAGATAATGATAAATGATTTACTGTTACGAATTCATAGTGACCCAATTAGCTGTGACCTTGAGTAAGGTCATGAAAGTTGATATTGACCGGGTCATCTAAGTGTCAGCTGAGTCCAGCGGGTGGTGATGTCGTGCGTCTGTTTGTTTGAGACTTGCAATATGTTGTATGTATAATGCTGTAGAAAATGGGTGATTCCCAGAGCGAAAACGAGTAAGTGTGACTCGTACGTGTCTAGGGAGTGTAGTTCCCGATGTGTGTATGTCAAAAGTGGAATGGTTTTTAAGACTGTCGTTTAATGTTTAGAGAGAGTAATTACGACGAAAATGTGTAATGTGAGTTTTGTGGTTGCTGGGGATGGGTTGGCGGGATTTGTGACCGTAGATCGCCTAAGTGTTAGGTTGGGTAAGGCTTCCATTCTTAACTGGGGGTTGGTAATTAGATATGGAGTAGTGTGGATGAGAAGGACCTGCTGTGTGTGTGTATGTGTGTGTGTGTGTGTGTGTGTGTGTGTGTGTGTGTGTTACGGGGAGAGGGTTATACAATTGTGTTACGCCGTCTTATTATGATGTACGTAGTCTTTGATCTTCCGTGTGTTCGAACAACCCCATGTCTATAGCCACTGCCATTCTCCCTACACTTACGTGAACACTCCCACGTTGTACATTAGGAGAGTACATTAAACAGATATAAGCCACTCTACCAATGCCATCGGGTACATCAATGAAACCACATATATCGTGATGGTTTCTCAATGTTTATCATCAAATGTATATTCTATGACATTTCTTGAATGGGGAATAAAGACAGGCAGCTCTTTGTAGTATTGCCACACTGCCTATCAAAAAGGTATATGGCTACATTTCAATGATGTACATCACAGAGTGATCCTATCGTACTATTCCAAGTCTTTAGCATTACTGAATAAACCTATCTAACTATTTCTAAGTTGACATTTATGCAATAATACTATATAATTTCTATCATGAATATCACAGAGTTAAACCTACTGCACTATTTCCAAAAATGTACATCTCTGAATAGACATATCACATGACAACAAACATTATAAAATGACATGACAACATTTCCACAAGGTCCATCACAAAACACATACTATTTCCACTAGGAACCAACACAGAAAATGACCTATTATACTATTTCCACGATGCACATCACAGGGAGACAAAAACACCTATTGTTATTCGTTCCTATTCTTTCTTTTTTTTCCCCCTTGACTTCTACCAATGCTGGAAGGGTTACATTAGGATGAAGGGAAGGCGTCGACGACCAGCATACACACACACAAGAGACACACACATAGCGGAGCATTCGCCTTCAAATCTCTTCGGCATTCACAGATGCGCCATGCAACAACGATTCAGAAGGGGGCGGTTAGCATACATACCTAGGCTCGTACAGGCATTCTTGAGCTAGGGAGGAGGGAGAGAGGAGGATAAACAGGCACATGCAGTTCCCCCACACCCCCTCCTCTCTCAACAGCTCATCCTCCCTCTTGCATGGGGGGAAACCGAGTATATGAAGAACCATGGCTTATATAATAATCTACGATTGTTGCTAAAAAGTCTGAGGTAGAGGGGCGAAAGGGAAAGGCTTGTGTATATTTCACATCAACATGCAACCTATGATAACTTATGTATTCTCAGGATGTTCAGTTTCCATTAAGACATATGTAGAGATGATATGGTGATGGAAAAATATTAAGACTCTGTTCTAACCTTGATAAACATTTGGTTTGATTATCCTAAACCTGAGAAACACTAGGTCTCTGTTCTAACAAGGAGAAACACTGAATCTAACTCCTCTAACTTCGAGAAACACAAGATCTAACCCCCTTTAACCTTGCGTTTCACCATCACCTCATCATCCCCTCCCCACACACACACTCGAGCATAGAATTCGACTTACACTCGAGTTCTTCCTTAAAACCCATGACCTCCTCCTAGATCTCTCAGCGTTACGGAGTACCCAGAGAAAGAGTACTCTAAGATGGGTAAGGAGTGGTTGGCTGTGTCCCCAACCCCAACCCACCCCCAACACCACTGTACCTTACTTAGACAAGAAGCGTTTGTCTGTCATACCCTTTTCTTTTTTTTCCTTCCTTTTTCATTTGGGGAAAGAGAAAACCCGTGACCTCGATCGCTCGCGAGCCGAAATCTCGAGCTGGAGAAACCCTTTTTTTTTTTTGGCCGGACGAATTTCCTAAGACATCCGGTCACAGATGATCCCTGATATCAGCGAGACGTTTCTTTTAATCTCCTGAAAAGGACGGAGGGAAGGACCCGCCCCGTGAGCACGACAATGGGAGACGCGAGCGAGCACGACAGGAGGACCGATGAGCGGCACGACGGAAGGATCCGTGAGCACGACGGTAGGATCCGTGAGTATGAAGGTAGGATCCGTGAGCACGACGGTAGGATCCGTGAGCACGACGGAAGGATCCGTGAGCACGACGGTAGGATCCGTGAGCACGACGGTAGGATCCGAGAGCACGACGGTAGGATCCATGAGGACGACTTTAGGATCCGTGAGCACGACGGTAGGATCCGTGAGCACGACGGTAGGATCCGTGAGTACGACGGTAAGATCCGTGAGCACGACGGTAGGATCCGAGAGCACGACGGTAGGATCCATGAGGACGGCTTTAGGATCCGTGAGCACGACGGTAGGATCCGTGAGTACGACGGTAAGATCCGTGAGTACGATAGTAGGATCCGTGAGCACGACGGTAGGATCCGTGAGCACGACGGTAAGATCCGTGAGTACGATAGTAGGATCCGTGAGCACGACGGTAGGATCCGTGAGCACGACGGTAGAAGCCTTGGATAGGATCACCCAGGCCTTTGACCTGACCTATAAATGCCATGTTATCGTACGCAAGGGTCGTACCTACGCGCTCACAGTCGTACCGTAAGGTTCCAGGGTCGTACTTTCGCGCTAAAAGGAGTTAAAAATCCTTCCCCACAAATGAGTGACCTGAGTCTCTGGGAATGACGCTTTCGTTCTTGTCTGGCAACCACCAGGTCATCATGGTCTAAGGTCAAGGTCAAAGGTCGGTCCACGGAGACGCCAAAATGACCCCTCACGATATAACATCCATCTCGGAGGGTCGACGGTACAGCTCAAGGGCCTTGAAGAGGTCAGGTCAATGGACGAGTCCAGAGGGAAGACACTGGCTTGACCCAGCGAGGAAACCTTCGACCACACGACCCGTTCCTCTATATTTCAATTCCCTCGGGAGAAAACTTATTCTCACTCACTGATTCTTCGAGGAGGAGGAGAAGGAGGAGGAGGAGGAGGAGGAGGAGGAGAGGAAAACGGGAAACACCTGACGTGTGAGTTCAGTTTAATTATATCAAAAAAAAAAAACACTTCTCCTCTGGAGTCCCTCCAATTCTTGAGGAACCGCAGACTGCATTCTGGAGCGAATATTTCACTTTCCTGCAGTTACTTGACTTCCTTCGTGACCACAAAATGAAGAGGGAGGGAGGGGAAGCGCCACCACCACCACACAAGTTTCCACTGGATGGTTCAGATGGTTTTAGGATGTGATCAGTGGCAGAAGAAGCGGCGCCTCATTGCGGCCCAGATGCAGAGTGTTTTTGGCCCGGAAGAAGGAAGACTGGAAATGGTTAAAAGGATATTTCACGAGGATGGTAGCATTTTATGCTACGTGTTGGGAGCGAGCTGTTGATCTGCCGCTGCTGCTGCTGCTGCGGCTGTGTGTGTGTGTGTGTGTGTGTGTGCTGAAAAATGACTTGCAGTAAGGTCTTTGTGTATAGCAGTCAATGATGTGTTCTATGATACATTTTACGTATGCCTTTCGTCGCCTTTCTCATCTACCTTCGAATCTCTGTAAGGGAGTCGGGCTACCCGTTCCACTGGTTAGTAAAGCTATTTTGTGGCTACAGTTCGCACACCTACCGTAAGCACTGTATCTCGTATACGATCACGTACGTACACACTGTACATAATTCTGTACTTTCCTCCAGCTGTTCTATAAATGGTTCCGAGACGAGGAGGAGAGTAGGTCAGCTGTTGAAACCGTCTTGAGTTCCAAGTATTTCTCAGTGTACAGGAGCAGTTTGAAGTCTCATGAAACAGTTGAAGCTTCGGATCACATCTGTTCGAAGCTGTGTTAAAGGGTATAGATTCGAACAAACAAGTTTCCTAGGCTTCGTCTCTGCCTGTCGAGACAGATGGCTCGGTTCTGATTCGAACAGGCGAATCCAACGCTCTATCGCTGCCTGTCGAGACAAAGAGTCCGGTACAGATTCGACCAGATGTGTCCTTGGCTTAGAAGCTGTGGTTGCTATTGGGCCAAAATAACGAGAAAAATCCCCTTGGAGAAGTTAAGCTTAAGCATCTAGGTACCATATACTCGTCTCGCCATCAGGGCTACACAGCCCAAGACATCTTGCATGGCTACTCCACCTAAGGAGCTGCTTTGATCTTGAACTTCATCTTTTGCCGATGACTTGAACTTATAACTCTAACACGGTTAAACCCAGACGACAGACACCTCCCAGTGAATTTCTCGGCTCGGGGCAGACGCCCCCAATACGTTCAACGATTTCAAAGCGTTTTCAAGCCAGTCAGCTGCCTCATTGTGGCGGCTGACGTCTGCTACATTAGTGCAAGGACGGCTCAAATATTTCGAAGGCTTGAGTTCGACGATAAAGTCAAATCCTCGTTCTCACTCTTCGCTCGTCGTGTTGTGCCGCTGGGGTGGAAACAACCTCACAATTATCTTTCAACCTCAGTAGCTGTGTACTCAAGACTACATGAGTTCGATCCTTCCACGAGTGGCAGACATAACCAGGACTAATACTGCTAGGAGAACGTGAAGGGGAAGAGGAGGAAGGATAGGGAGAACGGCTGAGGGTTGGGGATGGCTAGACAGAAGAGCCACTGGGTAAAACGGTGTCTCCACAAACACACACGTACACACCACTGGTGTTCAGTGCAAGCGACAACGCGAGTCACACAACATCAAACAGCCTTGCAATTTTGTCCCTCCCGGTCTAGTCACGCGTGTAAGCTGCAATCACGAGCTGTGAACGTGCCGGGAGCAGACGGACGATCCAGACGCTCGTGCTTCCCGACTTGTAATGCCATCTATGAGAGAGATTGAGAACTATCAACCACTTCACACACGGGCGCCCCGACCCTTCTTCACCCCCCAACCCTCCCTCTTTCTTGTCCTGTAACCCCCTCCACACTCACATGTCTCACTCCCTACCCACTACATCCTCCTCCCCCCTTTAAACCAGTCCTCCACCAGGGTACAAATCCAATCAGAAGTTATGTGTCTGGGTGTATCCACGGGAGCCCTCCCCGGTGATCGCCATAAGTGAAGTGGAGTTAACCCAACATGCTCCTTTACAGGTCCTCTTGCCTGGGGTGTCTCTCTCCTCCTCCTACCCTCGCCTCCCGCACCCTGAGCATGACTGTGTCTCCCCAACACTTAACATCACCAACACCGTCGCAGCGATAGGTCGTCGCCAGCAATGTTGTGCGCCACGGATGTAGAAGAATCTCCCCTCCGTCCCGTGACACAGCGAACGGGCCTGTTCCAGTGGACATCACTACTGGATGACTCCCTCATCGGCGAGGCACTGACGAATGCCACTAACGACCACGACTCGTTACTAAGGCCACTACCTTTATATATCCCTCCCTCCTCCCACCTTCTTTAACACGACCCCATGCTGGAGGCATAAACTGTCTCATACCCTCCCTCCCCCCATTCCCAAACATGACCCTCCACACCCTTACTAAAAGCACTAGACCTGTCTCGTCGCCCCCTTCTCTCAAGCATAAAACCCTCTCCCCATCCCTCAAGCTCAGACCATCCCATCCAGCCTCCTTGCAACACGATCTGATCCTCCTCCACCATCATCTACGAGTATCACCCCTCCCGCCCATCGCCTGCGTCTCCCGCATGAGAACAGCAGGTCAAAGTCGCGCATGTGCGCGTGTATCGGGGGAAGTCGTTGCATGAACGACTGTTAACTCGCGGCGAGGTTATCAAAACCACGACCGCCGAGGTGGATACGGTCCAATAACCTCTCTGGTGACGTCAGTCCTCTTCTATACCGCCTCCTCCAACAGCCGTGATGCGACCCTCTGCACGGAAGCACTGGCCAAGAATCGCATGAGACCGCGAAGTTACTGTCAGGTGAGAGACATGAACGGTGAGGGATGATATTCGGTCTCCTTTGATTTTCCGAATATTTGGAAGCGAAATCTTCAAACAGCGAGACCAGAACAGATGGTAAGTATTCCGCTGACGAGTCTCCAGCTGTTAAGACCTTTACCACCTGACTATGGCCAACGTAACTCCAACATTCTCGCCTGTATTCACATGTGGTCTTTCCATCGAGGAAAACTAGAACGAAGTTTTCTTCTCGTCTGTTCCATGTTCCGTGGAATCGATAATAATCTGCCCAAGTGTCAAACGAAAAAAATAAGATCAAATTACCTAGAAGACATTATTTCCACACACACACACACACACACACACACACACACACAAGATTACGTGAAAAGCATATTCCGCAAAATGTCGCTAACCCTCAAAGCACATGCGATTAATCAAGTCCCGAAGAGAAAGCCAATGCGAGGGGTGGGTGGAGGACCCGGCCAAATATATATATATATATATATATATATATATATATATATATATATATATATACATATATATATATATATATATAGAATCAGGCAGTGCGAAGCAACAGGAGAGGGAGGAGGACCAACAACACCCCCACCAAAGCAGCAAGTCAAAAAAAAAAACAATCGTCTCTTGATTCTCAAAAGCTTTCTGGCACCAGGGGCAACGCAGACTTCCAATTCCAGCGTGGGAGTTTTCAAGGGAAGAGCCAATTGTGGAACTAGCCAGATTCATTTTGGGAACGGAACTGTCATCAACCCTCTCCATTCCATATAACAAAAGCACCGTCCGTTCCTTTGTACGAGAACCCGAGTCAAATATTGCATAGAGAGGGAGAAGAAGAAGAAAAGAGAGAGAGAGAGAGAGAGAGAGAGAGAGAGAGAGAGAGAGAGAGAGAGAGAGAGAGAGAGAGAGAGAGAGAGAGAGAGAGAGAGAGAGAGAAGATCAAGGAATATGGTTGGTGTTTACTTCCCCTTCCCCACTCTCTTGTGATGGTGGACCAGCTTGAGATAGCGTTCCAGCCACCCTCCTGTAGGCGGTGACACATGGATGACAGCACTGTATGATGCTGCTCGTTCCTGACTTTAGACAGACAGCGTAAGATTCACAAATCCATTTTGAAAAGTTGGTCCTCAGTTTCCCAAATCCAGTTTTCCTTGAGAATGTCTGTCATTCCAGTTTCCAGGGTTGATGACAATTTTCCTTCCAGGCTTAATGATGCATTTCATTTTCATTTCTCTTTCCAGGCTTTATGATACTAGTCGCTCCATTTTCTAGGAAATGATGTTCATTATTCCAGCTTCCAGGATTAAGGATGCATTTCATTTGTTTCCAGAATTCTGTATCTTCTTTCTTCTCCGTGTTCAGACATGGTGATGTATTCTATTCTGGTTTCCAGATCTGGGGACGCTTTTCATGCCTATATCCATACGTAGTAATGGCACTCATTCCAGTTTTTCAGACTGGCTGACACCTTCCGTTCCCGCTTCCAGACTTTGTTGATGCTTCCCGTTCTAGCTCTTTAGACCTAGTAATCCTTTTCTTTCAGTCTGTAAACTTGGTAATGCTACCTCTTCCAGTTTCCAGACTATCTCACCTTTTTCTTCCCCTCCTCTGACACCACAATTTAAAGATTCGACGATATGTGTCTGGAACGCTCCTTCGGTGAAGACAGTGACCTCAGAGTTTTCCTAAATGTCTAGAATGGTTCCTCTTCGGTGGAGACAAGACTTCAGAGCCTTCGTAAAGGGTTGGAATGGTCCCTCTTTGGTCCAGACAGCAGTGACCTCAGGGTCTTCAGATGTCCTACGTGAGTTCGAAGGTACCAGAAAAGAAATTCATAATTCCATGCGATGTTCCACAAATCCAGCCATACCTTGTTAGACACGTGTAGCCATTTCTCATTCCTCTCCACATGCTCCTGCGACGTAAGATGAACATTCCTATGCTGAACTTTCGTCCTTATATCCTTCATTATTAACATTTCACTTATTTACATAGCCTTGTGGTTACGATCTTGTGTCTGGAAAGGAACAAAGCATCGGGGGCCCATCCAACCAAACTTGTAAGTTTGTGATATGTTCGTTCGGTCATGCGATACCGCCAGCGTGGGATACTAATATCAAATGAACCAAAATCTCAGGGGAAAGTAATCAAAATGACTGTCTTAAACACTCTGAGCATGAAACTTGAGGACGACGGTACGACAGCTGAGTGCGACGGTACGACGCTTGAGGACGAAGGTGCGACAGCTAAGCACGACGGTATACGACCCTTGAAGGTGAAGATGCGACAGCTGAGTGCGACAGTACGACGCTTGAGGACGAAGGTGCGACACCTGAGCACGACGGTATACGACCCTTGGCTATGTTAACATGACCCTCTGGAGTGATGACGCCACCTCTCTCTCTCTCTCTCTCTCTCTCTCTCTCTCTCTCTCTCTCTCTCTCTCTCTCTCTCTCTTTCACACACACACACACACACACACACACATACACATACACTCACACACGCGCGCGTGCGCGGGAGTCCTGCTCTAACAACGTTGAAATTCACCGAACTCAACGTTGTTGTGCTGGAACTGCGATGGTTTGGTTCCCTGGTTCTTTATACGACCGCTTCGTCATCCGGTACACGAGCAGTAATAACAGCTCAAGGACTCAGAACAGCAGCAGCAACAGTTCTAATAACAGCAGCAGCAACAGCAGCAGCAACAGCAGCTTATAGCAAAGGCAGCAACAGCAGCATTACTAGTAGAAGCTGCAGCAGAAGCAGTTGCACAACACTACACCACCAACAGCAGAAGTAGAGGTAGCGGCCGCCACCACTACCACCAATATTACTCCCATCACCACATCGCCACACCCATCACTACATCGCCACACCCATCACCACATCGCCACAGCCAGTACCACCATCACAGCCACCACCACCACCACAGCCACCACCACCACTACAGCCACCACCACCACCACAGCCACACACCATAAGAGAAAGAGAAAAAAAAAGAGATAATTCCGTCTTACATCCCATCAATATATCATGCATCGAGGAGACAGTAACCCCCGCGTGCGACACGGTAGCCCGCCATTTAAAACGAAACTTTTCAAACCTTTCCCAAGTTTTTCTCGTTGCGACGCGACGCTAGCGTGAGGGAGGACATGGGGGGGCGCCACGCCGCCCGCCCTGTGGTGGTGGTGGGTGGCACACGGAGTTCGGTGGGAGGAGGAGGAAGAGGAGGAGGAGGAGGAGGAGGAGGAGGAGGAGGGAAATGATAAATGGCGGGACGAAGATGACGAAGTTTCCAACGGAAGACCCCAGGCAGATCTTCGGTAAGAGATGGTCATTCTCGACGAGTAGACAGATAGATAGATACTGGCGGGGGGGGGGGGGGGGGGGGGGGAAGGGAGCCTCATCGTCCTGCTGAGCTTCTGAACTTGTCCTCCTCATCTTTTTTTCCTCATCTTGCCTTCTCCTCTTCCTCATCTTGCCTCTTCCTCTTCCTCATCTTGCTTTCTCCTCTTCCTCATCTTGCCTCTTCCTCTTCCTCATCTTGCCTCTTCCTCTTCCTCATCTTGCCTTCTCCTCTTCCTCATCTTGCCTTCTCCTCTTCCTCATCTTGCCTCTTCCTCTTCCTCATCTTGCCTTCTCCTCTTCCTCATCTTGCCTTTCCCTCTTCCTCATCCAACATTTCCTCTTTTTCATCTAAGTTTGTCACTTCCTTTAACCAAAGCCAATTCGTCTTCATAATTCTCCTGTTCGTGCATTCCCTCTTCTCATTTTTAAACCTTTGTTTTCCTTTCAATCACAAAGCTAATTTTCCTCCAGTTTCTGGTTATCTTTCCGTTTTTTTGTTGATGTTCTTCATCTTCATCCTCACCCCAAACTAACGTATTCTGTTTCTGGTTCGTTCTGATTTCTAATTCTTGTTTTACTTCAACACAAATTTCTCTGAAGTCACAAAGTTACCGATACACAGTTAGAATAACTGAGTTGAGCTCTGAGCTCTACAAACCTTCTAGTTTTCCGTTGATCACACAATCTCCAACTACCCTATACTATGGACTTCAGACTCTAAAACCCTACAATCGCCTTCCGTTAACACTCTAAAGTACCCTCCAAAAAAACAAATCCTTTCCCTTAAGACTTCAGCTCTTAAAACCCTTGTCCTCCTCCTCCTACAGTCATCCAGTACCCTCCAAAATACCCTTTCCCTAAAGACTTCACCTCCTACAGTCCTCGTCCTCCTCCTCCTCCTCCAGTCAAGGGTGAGAACAGATACCCAAAGTTTTATCCCTCGTCACTTGGAGTCTGAGGCTGCAGAAGTGGAGTCATACAGACTTGCGAATGTTCACTTGCTGTTTTTTATTTTCCCCCTCGCAATTCCGGCCGAGGCGAAGTCTTAAAAACTCTCCATTGCAAACGCCCTCAAGAACCAGCTCCAGGCAAATGTTTTTTTTTTCCCCCCTCATCCCTGCTCCTGTCATCATCCACAAGAACCATGCAGTATTTCCCTCTCCTTAATATTTCCCTCCCAAGAACCATGCCTTTTTATTTTTCTTTCTCTCTTTCTTTCGTCGAAAACCTCAGAGTCACATCCATTTTTCATCCTCGTATTATCAAAATCTTTAAAAAGAATATTACCTCTCTATATATTTATATCATTCGTTTTCTCAAAAATCCTTTTTGAAAGCTCTTACGTTTGGTTCTTTGCTTAAATGTCTACATCAAGGAATGTCACAGAGATCCCATACCTCCCCCTCCACTTCCTCCCTCCCTCCCTCCCCGCTCCCACTGCGCATGCGCCGCACCCAGCATGGCCCACAAGCAAGCAAGCAGCAAGCACCAGGTAGCATCAGTACTCACCCCATGTGGAAGACGTCTCCAGACCACTTCAACGACTCCTAACTTGTGTGAAGTTCTGTTTCTGTATTCTCCAAGAGTCTTTCTTTCTCTGGCCGTCTCTCCCTCTCTCTCTTTCCCTCTCCCTCCCTCTCTCACTCACTCACTCTCTCTCTCTCCTCGTACCTATTCGTCTCTCTTTGTCCCTGTGCCTCTCTTTTAATTAAGAAAAAAAAGAATCACTAATTCCTATTGTTTAAAGTATCAGAACCTGTTTGTATGAAGCCACTACGACTTGAAGATCAGGTGCGTCTGATCCCATGAATTTCAGTGATTACACGTTTGTATGTATAACTGCTTCGCCCACAAGTGTCTGAAATGACCCGGATTACCTCAGTTAGCCTAAAGATCTCTGAAACGACCAAAACAGGATCTAATTCCAACATTTCTAACGCTAGCCCAAAGGTATCCACAATGATCTATTTTATCTGATTTAATCTACAGATATGGAAGAAGACCAGAGTATCTAAGCTAGTCTTGAATGTATCTAAGTTAACTCACGAGTATCTATGATTCCTGAGTGTTATCTAAATCAACTTATAAATGTTTATTAAATCAATCTACAAATGTTTACTCCACCCACGAAGAAATGTCCACACACTCTGATCTTTTTTTCTCTTTTCTAAACTGGTTAAGTCAAAGAAACGGTCAGTTCTTCTGTTTCTTTCCTTGACCTTTGACATGACACGGTTATAAGAAATGTTTACACGTTTGTGTGTGTGGGTGGTTCTTGTGACCTGTGAGAACGACAGGACGACCTGTGAGAACGATGGGACGACCTGTGAGAACGACAGGACGACCTGTGAGAACGACGGGACGACTTGTGAGAACGACAGGACGACCCTCGGCTACTTTATCTTTCAAAAGACTTGATCCATTAAGTGATCAGGTCAAAGGCCAGGTCATTAATCACATCCAACGATCGTGCCGTCAGGCTCAAGGGTCGTTCCGTCGCGCTGGAGTGATTCCATCCTCGTATACTCAAGTGGTCGTTCCGTCGTGTCGAGGGCTCGCGTCCTCACTCACACGCTCAAGGGCCGTTCGGTCGTCTCCAGGGGTCGTACCACCGTCGTGTTCAAGGCCTATCCTATATCACCACCCTCGACCAGGAGCGATAAGGTCGTCCACCAGGTGGATCAACCACTATAACACTGAACCTATGATCAAGGGGGGAGGGTAACCACACACACACACACACACACGGTACCGACCACACATTTTATGGCTCTTATCTTTGCTTATCGCCCCCCCCTCCCTTTCCTCCCTACCCCACCGATGGACTCAACACCTGATAAAGGCCCACTTCCATCAACACTGAAGATAAGAGATAAAGAGAGAGAGACAGAGAGAGAGATAAGGGGCCACTCGTTCGTCAATGACAATGATAACAATGATAGTGTCTTATCTCCTCTATTTTTGGTGGGGGTATTATATACGTACTCGTGGTGGAAGGAGAGATAGATGGGAAGATAGATAAGACAGATGGAAAGCTAGATAGACAGATGGATAGAAAGATAGATAATTAGACAGACAGACTGATAGATAGACAGATACGTACATACATAGAAAGATAGATAGACAGACAGATAGATAGATAGATAGATGGATAGAGAGAGAGAGAGAGAGAGAGAGAGAGAGAGAGAGAGAGAGAGAGAGAGAGAGAGAGAGAGAGAGAGAGAGAGAGAGGAGGGGGAGCTTGAGGGTTACGACCTTCTGGGCTCACGTCACGTTAAGAATCGTAGGAGAAAAATAGATTCATCTAATTCATTTTCTTGTCACCTTAATGTACTTGAGGAAAAACACTGGCGAATCTTTTTTTTCTTTTTTTAACCTGAATGAAACTTAAAGTCATACTCATCATTTTCACCCTCTCTTCTTCTTCTTCACTTCTTTAGTATTCTCTTTGGTTAAGGGAAATATCCGAAGGGGGAGGGGGAGAAGGGAAGAAATTAAAAGTGAACATTTAATAAACTCACGAGAGACCGGCTTTTCCCTAATATTAAGCTCTTATTTTCCAAAGTATAAGGGTGATATTAACAACACTACCACGTTTAAAAGTCTTAAGCTGAGACATCGCACGTCAACCCTTCATAACCGTACGAAAGAGCATTGTATCTGTCGATTATGAAAATGACATTGAAGGTACCGAGGTCAAAATACACGATTACGTCTCCTCGGTGTGTTCTCATAATTCCTTTTGAAATACATGTGTCTAGTGGTGGGTATATTTCTTCTATTGCATAGTCTGACTCTGGCTATCAACGAGTGTGTGTAGTGGACTACATGAGTATTCTTTTTCCTGTATACATATATCTTTAATGGCTTATCAAGTTCAGCAGTGTATACATATACATAGTTCTACTGTAAATGACAGGAGTGTAATGTAAGTTAACTTCCCCATAAAAGATCCTATTTCCAAAATCCATTTCGCTTCCTCTTTCTCGTGGACGAACATCTTCGTCTTGTCATTGTAGGAATCAAATAGCTATTTCTGATCAACAACAATCAACAAAGAATTAATACTGCAGAGTTGACTTCATGATAAATGCACTTATTTACCGTCACATTCCCTTATGATGCAATGATAACTGATAATGAAATCATAAAACTTCATGTTGGTTCGAAGGAAAGAAAAATGATTTGAAGGTTTATGACGGTATGTCGTGCCTCCCCTTTTATCCCCACCCCAACGGCACACATAGAAAGACGTCTGCACGTTGGCCATCTCTCCTTATCTCTTAAGGAATTTCCAGTTACCACGACAGCTTCTTTTCCAGCGACGCATTCCTGGAAGGAAGCAAAGGCGACCGTGGACTCTCCACCACAGTCAGTTCTGGATATCTTCGCGGTGGCCAGACAAACCATCGGTTCAAGTAAGCGATTCGCGAGTCGCCAGTCGGGTCCAAGATACGGATCGCGAGTCGCCAGTCGGGTCCAAGATACGATCGCGAGTCGCCAGTCGGGTCCAAGATACGATCGCGAGTCGCCAGTCGGGTCCAAGATGCGAATCGCAAGTCGCCAGTCGGAGAGGCGGGTCCAGCAGAGACGGTCGCAAAAGCTAGCCAGCCAGCCAGCCAGTGCCTTGTGCTGGAATATGTAAGTGTTTCTTGCGGCCTCCAGCATCCATGCTAGCCTCATGATGGCTGGCGTGTATGGAACGGGAGACGTGACCATGTGTGTGTCTGTCTCTCTCTCTCTCGGACGTCAGAGACCTCCAGGTTATTGCTGGGAACGTCAGCGAAGTTACTCTCCTCCGGGACTGACTGACACCCTGGAATGGTCCAGCGGTCAAGATGACTGACTTGTTAAACCCCCTTTTGAGCACGACGGGTTGACGACCCCTCACGTATCATGATCCTAGTCTCTGACCTGGCTCTTCAGGAGCTAAGCGCTGATTGAACTAGCGACAGAATCATTCAGTCACTCAACTAGTTCTGGAACTTGCGACTGAGTAACCAGATAACTACAAGCACTCGACCAGGGAGCGACCAGACGCCTGCCTATACAACCACTCGACCAAAGGAGCGACCAGACGCCTGCCTATACAAGCACTCGACCAAAGGAGCGACCAGACGCCTGCCTATACAAGCACTCGGCCAAAGGAGCGACCAGACGCCTGCCTATACAACCACTCGACCAAAGGAGCGACCAGACGCCTGCCTATACAACCACTCGACCAAAGGAGCGACCAGACGCCTGCCTATACAATCACTCGACCAAGGGAGCGACCAGACGCTTGCCTATACAACCACTCGACCAAAGAAGCGACCAGACAACTACCAGCACTCGACCGAGGAGGAATTTGTGACCCATCGACCAACACAGGGTCGATATATCGTCTCACCAGAACACCACTCATGGCCATCAAGACATTATAAACAGTAGAGCTACGAGGCAAGAAGGCAGCAGCAGGAGGTGGTGTCTGGCTGCACCTTAGGGAGACGTACGTGTTCATGCAACGATGGCTTCTGACGTCCAAAGTTCATATTAAAAAAAAAGAGGAGTAATGAACGTGATATAATCTGCATAATCATAGCTCTGTAATCCCCCCGCCGCCACCGCTCCCTTCCCATCCTCACACTCCCACCCTCCACCAATACGACAAAGACGGAACAAAAAAGAAAAGAAAAATAACACCACACGGGTGTAACTTTATAACCTTGTCTTGACCCTGAATCAGGTCAAGGACGGGCTGGATCCATATCCTAGAAATAATCGTAGTGCGAATGGCTTTTCTTTTTATTCTAACGATGTACAAAAGTTGATTATTATGTGTACTCCAAGGTCTTCTATCTTGTCTTGCGGGAGAACCACACTAGACTATTGGCGCGGGAGGTCAGTGGGTGAGAGAGAGAGAGAGAGAGAGAGAGAGAGAGAGAGAGAGAGAGAGAGAGAGAGAGAGAGAGAGAGAGAGAGAGACACAGAGATCGCACCAGCACCGCTTGTCCTCGCGAGGCCAACGGACTCTTTTACGTATCTCGCATATCTGGCCACAGAAAGGCGTATGCCTCAAGAGTCGACGTTGTGCCTCTGCTTGAAATGAGCATCGCCACCCATGGTGGGCGGGGGGGGGGGGGGGAACTGGGAACTGACCCAGACATTTCATATTGCCCCCCCCCCCCCAGCTGTGTGTGTGTGTGTGTGTGTGTGTGTGTGTGTGTGTGGGTTGGTGGGGCAGTGTTGCTTGATATCTTTTCACTGTATGAAGGACCGACAGATCCACGGAACGTGTAATGAAAGAAACTTACTGTTGCCTTCTTCTTCTTCTTTCATCCATCCTTGCCCCACGCATGGGTCGCCGGCATGAAGTCCACAGCCACATAGTCTCTCTCTCTCTCTCTCTCTCTCTCTCTCTCTCTCTCTCTCTCTCTCTCTCTCTCTCTTCTCCGGTCTAATATTCGGTCTGTCTGTCCTCCATCATCCCGTGTTTCCTGTGACCCGCCTGTAAATAAATCTCTTCAAAGTTCTTTGGCAAGACTATCTCTTTTTTTTTCTCCTTTCTTTCTTTTGGGCCAGACTGAAGTGCGTCATCAAGGACCTCCACACCACTGAAGATTGTCCTCGCTGTACCCCCCCCTGCCCCCCCAGCGGGTCCTGGGCGAGGCTTCGTGCTTCACTCAGTCGTCTGAGGCACCCACGCCCCCCCCCCCCCCCCCCCCCCCCGCCCGATCAGGCAGGGAAAACGCCATGCAAGAACTTGCAGAAGTTCGACCATGAATAACATGAAATGTTCTTCATAACTTGGATGCTTGCTCCCTCGCTGTTGTGGTCCACCCACGTCCTGTGACCTGGTTATGACGTATGGGTCTTCCCCTTCCCCCCCCTGAGTCTCAGCCACATTTTCTGACGTGTTTGTGACGTGTGGTTCCCTCTCCTCAGCCCCGCCCACATCCCATGACGTGTTTATGACGTGTGGTTCCTCTCCTTAGCCCCGCCCACATCCCATGACGTGTTTATGACATACAGTTCCCCTCCTTAGCCCCG
>NC_092286.1:7669543-7729543 GCF_036320965.1 Panulirus ornatus
CATCGCTCCAATTCACTCTATTCCTTGCCCTCCTTACACCCTCCTGCATGTTCAGGCCCCGATCACACAAAATCTTTTTCACTCCATCTTTCCACCTCCAATTTGGTCTCCCTCTTCTCGTTCCCTCCACCTCCGACACATATATCCTCTTGGTCAATCTTTCCTCACTCATTCTCTCCATGTGCCCAAACCATTCAAAACACCCTCTTCTGCTCTCTCAACCACGCTCTTTTTATTTCCACACATCTCTCTTACTCTTACGTTACTTACTCGATCAAACCACCTCACACCACACATTTTCCTCAAACATCTCATTTCCAGCACGTCCATCCTCCTGCGCACAACTCTATCCATAGCCCACGCCTCGCAACCATACAACATTGTTGGAACCACTATTCCTTCAAACATACCCAATATATATATATATATATATATATATATATATATATATATATATATATATATATATATATATATATATATATATATAAACGATTGTTTTAATCCCTTGGGCTCTTGATCCGCTCTAAGTCCTATATATTAATCAATGATTATATGTTGATCATGGCTATTAAGCACACACACACACACACACACACACACACACACACACACATACTGCAACAGGTAAGAAGAGACATTTAGCGGAGGGAACTATTGTTTGTGGAGAGGCGCGCACGCGGAGCGAGCAATCGCGCTGATGGCGCCAGATGTCCAGGGGGGAGGGGGGGAGGGAATGGGGGGGAGGAGAGAGATCAAAATCACTTGTTGACCTTTGACACGTTAAGCTTTAGCCGACTTCAACCGCTGGAGGGGGGCTTCCGGTGTGTGTGTGTGTGTGTGTGTGTGTGTGTGTGTGTGTGTGTGTGTGTGTGTGAGAGAGAGAGAGAGAGAGAGAGAGAGAGAGAGAGAGAGAGAGAGAGAGAGAGAGAGAGAGAGAGAGGGGGGGGAACTACCTCCCAATGAACAGTTACGACGGGATTTTTGCCACGAGACGGGATAGCGCGTAGCGCTCACAGCAGCAGATGTGCGTGATATATCACTGCGCATCTCTACGTGAATATCACTGCGCATCTCTACGTGTATATCACTGTGCATCTCTACGTGTATATCATTACGCATCTCTATGTGTACATCACTACGCATCTATACGTGTACATCGTTGCGCATCTCTACGTATATATCACTGCGCATATCTCTGTGTACATCACTACGCATCTCTACGTGTACAACACTGCGCATCTCTATGTCTATATCACTATGCATTTCTCTGTGTACATCACTGCGCATCTCTTTGTCTATATCACTATGCATCTCTCTGTGTACATCACTGCGCATCTCTATGTCTATATCACTATGCATCTCTCTGTGTACATCACTGCGCATCTCTCTGTGTACATCACTGCGCATCTCTATGTCTATATCACTATGCATCTCTCTGTGTACATCACTGCGCATCTCTATGTCTATATCACTATGCATCTCTCTGTGTACATCACTGCGCATCTCTATGCATAGTTTGATATCTTTTTAATCCGCGCTTTTATTCCGCCCTGTTTTAATCGCCTTTTTCACCCCCCCTCCACCCCTCACCCCCTTTACAATGCTTGTTTCACTGTGCGCTTTACCGCGTGTTTTGATGCGTGTGTCTCTTGTTGTTGTGATTGCTATGACCTCGTTTGGGTGTAAATGAGGGGACGAGTGTGTTTGTCAAGGATTAATTGTCTGAAATGCTGTTGTTACTGTGTTTGCTGTAGTCTCTTTGTTTTGCTATTGTTGTGTTTGCTGATGCTGATTTTATGGCTGCTCATGTTGTTTGTTTGTTTGTTGTGGGTTATTGTTTGTCGTTGTTGTTTGTTTATTGTGGGTTATTGTTTACAGCTATTGTTTGTTTGTTGTGGGTTATTGTTTATTGTTTGTTTGTTGTGGGTTATTGTTTACTGCTGTTGGTTGTTTGTTGTGGGTTATTGTTTACTGCTGTTGGTTGTTTGTTGTGGGTTATTGTTTACTGCTGTTGGTTGTTTGTTGTGGGTTATTGTTTGTCGCTGTTGGTTGTTTGTTGTGGGTTATTGTTTATTGCTGTTGTTTGTTTGTTGTGGGTTATTGTTTATTGCTGTTTTTTGTTTGTTGTGGGTTATTGTTTGTCGCTGTTGTTTGTTTATTGTGGGTTATTGTTGGTTGCTGCTGGTTGTTTGTTTGTATCTTCAGGTATCAGACATACCTTGGATCAACAACATCACTATCATCATGATCATCTTCCAATGTCGTCACCATCACTATCTTCACTATCACCTTCATCGTTACACCATCACGAGACACCGACATTATCATCTTTATCATATAATCATACCAGTTATATGATACATCATCATCATCATCATCATTATACATCTCATCACCATCATTATACATCTTCATCATCATCATCATCACTATCACTATCTACCATATCCTCATTATCATCATTCACCATTACCCTCATTATCATCATTATCATATTCCCTTTTCCTCCTCCTCATCATCATCATTATCGTCATCATCACTATCTCCTCATTCTTCCTCATTATCGTCATCATCACTATCTCCTCATTCTTCCTCATTATCGTCATCATCACTATCTCCTCATTCTTCCTCATTATCGTCATCATCACTATCTCCTCATTCTTCCTCATTATCGTCATCATCACTATCTCCTCATTCTTCCTCATTATCGTCATCATCACTATCTCCTCATTCTTCTTCGTCTCCAGGTCTCTGGCGTTCTTCCTTACACGACTCCTTGTGTTGCCTCAGCAAGACACGCCCTTCCGTCCGTCCTGTCCTGTCCCTTCCTTAACTGATAACGAATTTAAGGTTATCGACGCAGCCCTTCTGCAGGTAGGGGACCCGGGTCACAACGCTGGCACGCGATGGGGACTTCGAACACCCCCTATCCCACAACCTCAACCCAAGGGAGACTTCGATCCCCCTTCTTATGTGTTAAAGACTTCGACCCCCTCACCTCATGTAAATGGGGACTTCGACGACCCATTCATACCCCATGCGATGATGGGGGGACTTCGACGACCCACACATACCCCATGTGATGATGAGGGGGACTTTGACGACCTATACATACCCCATGCGATGATGACAGGGGGACTTCGACGACCCATACATAACCCATGCGATGACGAGGGGGACTTTGACGACCCACACATACCCCATGTGATGATGAGGGGGACTTCGACGACCCATACATACTCCATGCGATGACGGAGGGGACTTCGACGTATCTCCCCAACCAACTCTGACGACTTGCGTCACCCTAGCGACGTCTTCTTCTTCCTCCCCGTCGCTGATAATCTTCACCTAATCCCCTCCTCTCCCTCCTCCTCCTCCTCCTCTGACATCATCCCGTCCCCACACATTATTCATCATCATCCAGTCCCCCTCACAGTCCCATGTTTACTCTAGGTCCTTTTCTAAAACGTTTTTCCAAACAAATTACTTTTCTGAGGTCGACGTTAAGTCTCTCTCTCTCTCTCTCTCTCTCTCTCTCTCTCTCTCTCTCTCTCTCTCTCTCTCTCTACCAACAAGGACTCTCTCTCTCTCTCTCTCTCTCTCTCTCTCTCTCTCTCTCTCTCTCTCTACCAACAAGGACTCTCTCTACCAGACACAGTTCCCAGGCGGCTTCAAAAAGACGTTTCGAAAACTGTTCTCGGTGGAAGTCATTTGGAGTGGCCCCCACTTCAACCCCCTCCCCCCCAAGCACGACGGTGTGTGTGTGTGTGTGTGTGTGTGTGTGTGTGTGTGTGTTTGTGTGTGTGTGTGTGTGTGTGTGTGTGTGTGTGTGTGTGTGTACAGGGAGGACCTTTGGCTCGCGACAGAGAAGCTGTATCGTCAGCGGAGTACAATCATCGTAGAAGAACCACCGACTCGAGTTAAGGAATCCTTCCCTCCCCTGCTACTGACTGTAGCTCCAGTAACCCATAGAGATGGGCAGGTCAAATATGTCAACGTGATGTCATAAATAATCTTCATAAATAATAAGATGAAAGACTATAATAAATAATCATATGTAATGTAATTTTGATATTATTTATACATACTGTGCTTCCTTTATATAAAAAAATCTATAAGTAAAAGATAAGCAAAAATGAAAACTGAGAGAACGAAGGAGAACATTTTACGTCGCAATAAGTCCATGGATGTCGGAGGGAGAGGATGCAGGGAGGGAGTGGTTCAGGGAGAGAGAGAGCGGACATGAGAGGGAGTGAAAAAGAGAGTAATGCAAAGAGTTGGACGAGCGGGAAGAGAAGGGGTGAGTGGGTGCCAAAAAAAGGGGGAGGAAGGTGGAGTGAGAGGGAAGCGAGCTGGATGTGGGGGAGGAGGAGGAGGAGGAGGAGGAGAGACGACGGTGTACATGTGTCTTCCAAGAAGCTGTTTTGAGATTTCAGTTGTGGATGCCAAGTCTCTTCCTTAGCCCCAGGGTATGAGCTGAGGAGGCTGTGAAGCGAGCAAGTTCCGTGGAATGAGAAACTCACCGAGTGAGGAACTTGGCTGAGTGAGAAAGTTTCTGATGTGAGAACTTTCGAGCAAGTTGGTCGCCCTTAGCACGTCGAGACGTGCTGAAGGGCGGTCCTGCCTGGCTTAGCATGCACCCTGGTCTGTGTGTGACTTGGCCAGCGACGAAGCAGCCTAGCGACGAAGCAGGCAGCGACCAGCCAGCTACCGACCAAGCAGCCTAGCGACCAAGCAGGCAGCGACCAACCAGCTACCGACCAAGCAGCCAGCGACCGACCAACAACCCACCCATCCAACTAGCTACACACTAATCTAACAAGTTAGACGTCATCCTACGCAACAGGACTCGAATATAGAGAGTGTAAATACTTGGGACATCATCTGTTCTTCTCTTCTCTTCAGGGTTGGTAACATCCACCCTACCATCTTTTCTTTTTAACGAAGTAGCGACCCACTAATGCCCTGTATAGTGTTCCCCCCTTGAGAAAATAGCCATCAGGGTGTCACACAACCTGATTGGTGATTTACCGTTGTTTTGCACGTTAACACGCGCAAGTCGCTAAATAAATCCTCCCTCCTCATACTGCCTTCCGTTGCCGGGATGAATCGCCCATTCAACACAACGGTACAATGGTTTCCTGTTTTGCATCCCCTGTTGTGTTCGCTGAAGGTAACGGTATCCAAACCTCTCTCTCTCTCTCTCTCTCTCTCTCTCTCTCTCTCTCTCTCTCTCTCTCTCTCTCTCTCTCTCAGCTTGGAGGTTCGTGTGTCTCGTTCTTCATGTCTCATCCTGGTGGTTCGTAGTGTCCAGCCTATCATCATTATTATTATCATCCTTCACGAACTAACAGTTAGTTCGTTCGTTACTGTGTTGGGCAGAAGGTAAGTACCGTCATATTTGACACTCCCCTATATTTGCCGAGTCTACTTACCTATCTATCTATGTATGTATCTATCTATCTATCTATCTATCATCCCTCAGCCCTTCAATCACTGGTTCTATCATCCCCCGTAGCTCCATAATGTTCTCAGGTTCCCATCATACCTCACCCCTTGCATCGCCAGCCCCCCCACCCAGGATCATCCCCATACACCAACCACCCACCCTTGGCCTCGTCCACACACCTAACACCCACCCACGTCTGAGGTCGACCCAACGCACCAGAAATAAAAGACAAAAGAAAGAAAATAAAACTAACTTTTGTTGGCTTAGTTAACATAGGAAGGAACCGACTGACTGGTGGCCGAACAGAGGCGACTGAAGAAGCAAGAGAGAGAGAGAGAGAGAGAGAGAGAGAGAGAGAGAGAGAGAGAGAGAGAGAGAGAGAGAGAGAGAGAGAGAGAGAGAGAGAGAGAGAAAATGCGACTAACTAGGGTTCACAGCTATTAACCCCGTCTTGTAACAAGCTGTGACCTCGTTACGACTACTTCGCCGTCACCATGTGACCCCCTGCCGCGACCTTGTGTTATACCTGAGACCTTTTTTTTTTGACAAAGGTCTGAGAGACCCACACAACACCTGTACCGTACATCTGTTGTTACCATTTAGCTGTGATATATCTGTACCAAACATTTGTTTCCATATAGCTGTAATACACCTGCTGTGTACATCTGTTTCTATTTAGCTGCAATACACATGTAGTGTTCCTCTGCTTCTTGTATAGCTATAATACGCCTGTTATGGACATCTGTTTATATTTAGCTGTAATAGACCTGTTATGTACATCTGTTTGTATTTAGCTGCAATACAACTGGTGTGTTCATCTGCTTCTTGTATAGCTGTAATACAGCTGTTGTGTTCATCTGCTTCTATATAGCTATAATGAACCTGTTGTGAACATCTGTTTCTATACAGCTGTATATATGCTAATTCTTCTAATTAGAAAACAGATACAAAATTGAGGACTGTACTAAAAGTTACATTCTCTGGTGATACAAAAGTAATGTGAACGTTATGAAAAGCGTTAACGAAATACAGTAAATGAAATGTTGAGTGTTGATTCCGTGGACTTAGCGGTGATCGAACAGTGAACTGGTCTCTCTCTCTCTCTCTCTCTCTCTCTCTCTCTCTCTCTCTCTCCCACACACACACACACACACACACACACACACAGGTAGATAGATCGATAGACAAAGACACAAATAAAGATACAAATATTTAGATAGATAGATAGATCGATATAGGTAGACAGAGAGACAGATAAAGATAGACAGACGGACGGACAGACAGACGGACAGGTAGATAGATAGATAGACAGACAGACAGACAAAGCTAAAGATAGACGTAATAAAACGTACACTTCAGGTTGGCTTCAGGATCGAACCTGTAAGAAATGTTGGCAACAAGGAAGAGGAATGCGTGGGCCGAACTCGAGGACCCCGTGGTGGAACACCGCAGGTCGATGAGTCAGCTCCCGGCAGGAACCAGGTCACCCAGAGGTCAAACTGAGCCAGGTCATACAAGGTCACACGAGGGAAGGGGGAGTCTGTGTGTGTGTGTGTGTGTGTGTGTGTGTGTGTGTGTGTGTGTGTGTGTGTGTGTGTGTGTGTGGTCATAAATGGCCGGGTTATCTTCCGCTTGGGATATTTCTATAACGGGGCGGGTCAGGTCAAGTCAGGTCACAATAATAGATGTGCCATTCTTAAACCTTTCCAGCACTTTATTGGGCCCATATCTTGTGGTCTTTCTTCTCTCTCTCTCTCTGGAGAGAAAGAGAGCGAGCGAGCAAAAGAGAGAGAGAGAGAGAGAGAGAGAGAGAGAGAGAGAGAGAGAGAGAGAGAGAGAGAGAGAGAGAGAGAAGGAAAGAGAGAGAGAGAGAGAGAGAGAGTCTTCTAGAATAGTATCATACCTGTATTCCAATCCTGTCTGCTCATCAACCCGCTAACCTTTAAAGAACCTTAGCAACTCACGCTGTAACTTAGCGTGATGCATCTCTCTCCCCCAACCCTCTCTCTCTCTCCTCCTCTACCCCCCGCCCTACGTGAAGGCTAACACAGGCAGCTGTGGGTTGCTATGTTATTGCTGCGCTGGTCTTGTCGTCTGTGGAGGGTAGGGATGGGTAGGGATGGGGATGGGGGCGGGGGGAGGGTAGGAAGAGGTGGGTTGATCCGTGATGAGGGAGGGAGGGAGGGAAGGAAGGAGGGAAGCAGGGAAGGAGGGAAGGAGGTGGAGCGTGTTGGAAGTGTCATGACGTAGAAGGAGACACATATCCACGAGCTATGTGTTTCTCTTTTCCCATTCGTTTCCTCTGGGTCGTGAACGCCTGTAGGGTTAGTGGTAGAGGTAGCTGGTAGATGGGCTTCCGTCTACTTAACAAGGGAGGGATTGGGAAGTGTTACTACTTAAGGTGATCTACTACACTCGGGGGGAGGGATTCACTTACAAGCGTACTTATGAACCATGTAAGTCGTCGCGTATTTTCTGGGCACGACGGTACGACCCTTGGGCACGACGGGACGACCCTTGAGCACGACGGTACGACCCTTGGGCACGACGGTACGACCCTTGAGCACGACGGTACGACCCTTGGGCACGACGGGATGACCCTTGAGCACGACGGTACGACCTTTGAACACGACGGGACGACCCTTAGGCACGACGGTACGACCCTTGGGCACGACGGTACGACACTCGAGCACAAAGTTATGACAATTAGGTATGTCAGTTTGGGCTTTAACTTGGCCTTTCTTAAAGGGTAGAGGTCAAAGGTTACGCCTTAATACCCAAACGTCGTCCCTTCGTGTTCAAGGGTCGTACCGTAATTCTCAAGGATCGTCCCGTCGTGCTCAAGGGTCGTGCCGTCGTGCTCAAGGGTCATCCCGTCGTACTCAATGGTCGTCCCATCGTACTGACGGGTCGTTCCGTCGTGCTCAAGGGTCATATCTTCGTGCCCAAGGGTCATACCACCATACTCCTCAACGGGTCGTTCCGTCAGGGGCTTAACAACCCATCATGAACAGGCCACAAGACACGCCCTACGTCTTAACGACCCATCTCGCCTCTTCTTGGCCATAACGGAGCGAAACGCGAGGCAAAATATTCATTACGACGACGCAGACAACGGAATACGTCATCATCTGCAGCTCAACCAGCGATTCGCAAAAGGACAAAAATATTACGACGCGAAGACGCCTCGTGAGGACAAAAATTATATAAATAAAACATCAAACATGATTGTAATCTCTTTTTAGAAACAATAAACCAATCAGACAACTCTACTTATTACGAACTGGAGACATTGTGAACATAAAGAAAGTTTGACAACACCGTAAATACAGTTGAAAATGATATTGGTAAATAAATGAAAAAAAAATTACATTAGATAAATGTAAGTGCGTGTGTGTGTGTGTGTGTGTGTGTGTGTAATAACAACAGCGAAAAATCTAAAATATTACTGAGGTTAGCCACCTATCCAGGGCATTATCATCTACCCAATTAGAAAACACTGGGCACAACTACTGGATTTAGAAGTGAATCAAGCGTAACTAACTTACCATTAGGGGGAAGGGTGAGCGAAAAGTCTCAGAACGGAGTCAAAAATTACGAAAAATACTTGAACAAAAAAATGGAAGTTGCCAACGAAGAAAATGACCATTTATCAATATTAATATATTACATATATTGTGAAAAAATGAAAATAAAAAGAAAATGGATAGAGGAAATTACAATAATATTGCACAGTAAAATTATCTAAAACATTCTTATGAAAATATAAACTATCTACAACAGAATTGGTTTTAGTTAAAACTATAAAAATATAATCTTTTTCGAGGTGGAAAACTTTTTAATAGTCATCTCGGAATTTAATGTCATTAAATTATATTATTCTAAAGAATGTATAAGAAAAAGGTTCACATAAAAAAATGAATGTGTCCAATTTGAAAGAAATCAGAGATTTTAATTTCACACCAGCAACAAAAATCTTTACATAGAAGTCTGTATTTGTGACAAAGAAATGAGGAAGACAAAAGAAATTTCTACAGAAATGAGGAAGACAAAAGAAATTTCTACAGAAATGAGGAAGACAAAAGAAATTTCTACAGAAATGAGGAAGACAAATGAAATTTCTACTTGTAATGACAGATGAAGAAGACAACACCTTCCAACACATACAGTAAAGAAAATGGAGGGCGGGGACCAACTCACCACAAGATGCAACTGATCGAGGATTGGATAAATGGAGGAGGAAAAAAAAAAGGAAATCACAATTAATTCACAAATATTCCATTAAAATGTCAGGATATACAAAATATAATAATATTTTACATCATTTTCCCAAAACTGAAAATTTTACATTCCCGTATCAATTACAGAGTTCATGGGACAATGTTATCTCGTGATTTTATTGCGTATGGTGTTTACGTTATGACAAAATGGAAAAAATAAACTAGCTAATGACACAAACGTTACACAAGTTGTGACACACACACACACACACACACACACACAGCGTTACGAGAGCACAACAAGAATTGTTAACATAACACCAGAGGACAGTAACAGGCGGGGTCGAAGACTGAAGACAGACAGATAGACAGACAGACAAAGACATACATACATACAGAGTGATAGATAGAGAGAGAGAGAGAGAGAGAGAGAGAGAGAGAGAGAGAGAGAGAGAGAGAGAGAGAGAGAGAGAGAGAGAGAGGATGACGAACACTACCTCAGGAGGAGCTGGAAAACACACAGGCCTCTCTAAAAACAACGTGTACAGACCACAGCAACACGTACTACATACGTATGTGCACATACATACATACATACATACATACATACACAAGAACGGGGGGGGGGTTATGGTTTACCGTCAACAAGTACACATGTGTCAAAGCCATAAACACACAAACTTTGTCATCCAGGAGACATGTATACACAACCTATTCCCACAGACAGACAGACAGACATTTAACCTACGAGGCAGCACAGAATGGCCAACCAGAGTGAGCTCACAACAATCATTCTCTCGCCTTCCTAAACAGCGTGTAACGATCTTTCGCAACACACCGAACACCGACGAAAACATGTACTGCAACATTTATGCAACACAGACAACAAATATATATATATAACCATAGATCACTTTACCCAACACATGTATGTTTACCATACTGATACGTATACTACTTTTAGAACACTTAATTATGTCACTTTTTCCTTCCTCTCTACCACACAATGCCTGTCATTGTATGGACAGCTTTGCCTAATAATATTCAAATCTTTTTATCTCCGTTGGATGAGCCAGTAAACTGACGTACTCCCGATAATATAAACAAAAGTAAACACTGCATGGTCATTAATTTATCGCTGAAGTTGCTTATCTCGTTTAATCTACACTCCTGGTGTGTATGAACACAGCCTTTCACAGCAGATTAGAGTCAAAATGACCATTACATCAATCTCTACTTTCAAACAGATGATTGGGACTTTGCCTTTACATGAACGTAGCCGTTACGTTCAAAAGTGGTCATTATCGTATACATCTACGTTTCCAAAATGGTCATCAAAGTAACATTTATGTTTCAAAATGGTTATCCACGAAGACATACGCTTCAAAATGGTTATACGCTTCAAAATGATCATCCACGTCACACTTACGTTTCAAAACGACCATCAACGACAAACATTGACGTTCAAAAATGGCCATTTGCGTCGCTCTCCCACCTAACCCACATTTCTAACTTACCCTAAATGGAGCTGAAATAGTACATCATGAAAACCCTGTTGTCAGCCCGTGATACGCTGGCTTATGATCCTTTTTCGCTCCGTTGTAATCCTTTTTACTGGGGTGTAATCCCTTTTTTTCGGCTCTGTTGTAATCTTTTTTACTGTGGTGTAATCCTTTTTACTCGGTTATAACCACTCTATTTTGTTTTGTTTAAAAGCTCGGTTACAGAATCCAATGCCATCCACCTCCACCTTGCCAATGGCTTGTGTGCGTGATCCTACTGTAGTGGATGGATCTCCAACTGTCCTTCGACATAGTAATAATAAGGTATGGTGTCTTAAGGTATGGATGGTGTCCCTCTCCCTCCACAAAATCCTTTGCGAGAGATAATGGGTCGTTCCGCTGCCATCACCACCACTTCTGAACCACCCCGTGCCTATCTACTCATCTACTACAGACCTACTCATCTACCTAGCTACCTCATCTACCCTGCAGTGCCTTTTTCCCTAACCTCCACCGCTGCTGCTGCTGCTGGCTGGTTCTTTTAGCCGCTGGAGACGTGCCAACACGGTCGGCGGTTCCTAATACGGGTAGATTTGTGGGAACGCGACCTCCCTCCCTCCTCTCTCTCTCTCTCTCTCTCTCTCTCTCTCTCTCTCTCTCTCTCTCTCTCTCTCTCTCTTCCACCAAGCTCCAGCTCATGCCAACAGATCAATACACCACCTCCCCTCGCTGTTACCACCTGCAGTTACCACCTGAAGTTACCGTAACTGTTGTAAAAATATAAAAAAAGGGGAACAAAAAATAAAAAAGAATTCGAGTCAACTTCACAAAATAAAAGAGAGAGAAAGAACAAGTCGTCGAGGGAAAGAGAGAGAGAAAAAAAAACTTTGGTCGACATAGAAAGAGAGAGAGAGAGAGAGAGAGAGAGAGAGAGAGAGAGAGAGAGAGAGAGAGAGAGAGAGAGAGAGAGAGAGAGAGAGAGACGTGGGTAAAATGAGGATGGCGACTTCCTGGGTAACATGAGCTGATCATCCACACACACAGTCGCAGGTTTCAGTCTCAAAAAACTCCCATCCCTGCTGATGTAGACAGCTAGCTCTCTCCTCCTCTCCCTTCCTTCCATGTCGACCAAGACTATCTACCTACCTACCTACCTACCTACCAACCTTCCTACCTAACTACTTACCTTTCGACCTACCTTCCTACCTACCTACCTACCTACCCACGTACCTTTCGACCTACCCTCCTACCTATCTACCTTTCGACCTACCTTCCTACCTTCTTACCTAACTATCTACTTTCCTACCTACTTTCCTACCTACCTTCCTACCTACCTCCCTCCCTCTCCACCCCTCCCCACCGCAGCAGCAACTCTTGTTCTCACCGACGCTGGCGAATTTTTCATCCTTGCCAGAGGCAGGCATGGCAGCAGCCTAGGATGACGCCCGACACTTGGATCTTCTCAAACAAATTTCCCTTGAGCCTCTCCTCCTCCTCCCCCTCACAGCCCTGATGAAGCGGGCGTCTGTGGACTGAGTGGGAATCAGGGTCGACCATCCTGCTGTTAATGGTAGAATGACTCTCTACGGTCCCTGACCTGGTGTAAAACATCGATTTCTTGATCTTTTTTCTTTTTTTTGAGCGCTATGTTGCTTTTTTTGAGTGCTATGTTCTTTTTTTGAGTGCTATGTTCTATTTTTGAGTGCTATGTTCATTTTTTGAGTGCTATGTTCTTTTTTTGAGCGATAAGGTTCTTTTTTTGAGCGCTATGTTCTTTTTTTTGAGCGCTATGTTCTTTTTTTGAGCGCTATGTTCTTTTTTTGAGCGCTATGTTCTTTTTTTGAGCGCTATGTTCTTTTTTGAGCGCTATGTTCTTTTTTTGAGTGCTATGTTTTTTTTTTTTTTCCTAAGCCCTACCTCACAAGTAGGTATTCTATTATCTCTCTATTATCTCTCTCTCTCTCACTCTCTCTCTCTCTCTCTCTCTCTCTCTCTCTCTCTCTCTCTCTCTCTCTCTCTCTCGATCTACCTATCTTTCAAATACATGGACGAGCTGATGTCCCTTAAACTTCGTCTTTAAAGTTCAACTCATAGTTTAAAGTTCCCCCTGAGGCTCTGTCCTCCATCTCCCTAGTGTGCTCCCTCCCTCTCCCTAGTGTTCCGTCCATCTCCCTAGCGCTCCCTCCATCTCCTCACAGCTCCTTTCCATCTTCTAACAGCTCCATCTATCTTTCTTACTCCAGATTTCCCGAATGCCACCACAACCTCCTCCACTTCTGACCCGACAACCATACAGCCCTGGGGTAATGGAGATCCTTGTACCTTGCAACCTTTGAAGCATATATATATATATATATATATATATATATATATATATATATATATATATATATATATATATACATAGCATTAGTTTGTAAAACCAATGAAAGGTTCTCCTTTAAAGGAAATGCAACTACACTCACGACTTGTATCGCTATTGCCACACTACTTAACCACTTACACTTACAACACGACGTACTCAAGGGTCGTACGGACGTATTCAAGGGTCGTACCGACGTACTCAAGGGTCGTATCAGAGTAATCAAGGGTCGCACGGACGTACTCAAGGGTCGTATCGACGTACTCAAGGGTCGTATCAGAGTAATCAAGGGTCGTGCCGATATATTCAAGGAAGAGTCGTACTTTCTTCCTCAAGGGTCGTACCGACGTACTCAAAAAGTCGTACAGACGGGCTCAAAAATGGTTATACATCCAAGTTCATATGAGTACTGATCGAAACACAGTATACGCTTTGCTCACAGACAACCAACACTTGTACATATATATATATATATATATATATATATATATATATATATATATATATATATATGAGTGTTGGAGGGGAATGAGATGCCCATATCTAGCCCCTACTTCAACACCACCACAATTCCTACCCCCACCACAATTCCTCCCCCTTACCTTCCTCCTCCTCCTCCTCTTTGAATATCGCAACTCAAAATACATCCAGGTCACTTCATCCTCAACCCTCCGTTATCTTAACCTCGCAACACAATAAACATCAACTCCCTCGCCCCCCCCCCCTTCATCCTTACATCCCCTTAAGTTGTTCTGAGCCCGCAACACAAAACGTCTTCATCATCAAGTGCCTCTCCATTCGCTCTAAGCTGTTTCGACCTCGCAACACAAAAAAATACCAGGTCTACCCCCAACCCCATCCCACACACACGCGCACACACACACACACACACACACACACACACACGCCCCATCCCCGCGCCTCTCTTCATATACGATACTTTCAGCTCACAACACAAACTTATTAAGTCAGCTTGGCTTGTCAAAGGTCCCTTCGTGGCGAGGAGAGAGACGTGATGGTTATGCAGGCCATATTGATTGCTAACACTAACAGCCTGAGTGAACACAAGAGTGCCACCGGCTCTGACTGGTCTCAGGCTGAGCTGTGGGAAGGGGAAGGGAAAGGGGGATTCGAAGCCCTGTAACCATCGCAACCCTGTAACTTGTAAACCATCGCAACCCTGTAACTTGTATACCATCGCAAACCTGTAACTTGTAAACCAACCATCGCAAACCTGTAACTTGTATACCATCCCAAACCTGTAACTTGTATACCATCGCAAACCTGTAACTTGTAAACACCTGGTAAACGAGGGGAAGAACTCAGGTAAACACTAATCAAAAGTGAGGCACTGTACAGGCTATGTAAATAAGGACTTAATGAGAGGTACACGCCAGGAAGAATATATATAAACATCATGTAAACACGATGTAAACGATGTAAATACCATATAAACGTCATGTAAACACCATGAACACGTCCTGTACAAGGTAAACACGATGTAAATAGGTAAACTCTTGGTTTACATTAAGTGAACGGGAGGTAAACGGAAGGTCAACACCATTTAAACGGGAGATAAACGTCATGTAAACGTCAGAACGTAAGACATAAGTTCGTTAAACGCGAATTAAAAAGCCAGCCAAATGGTATGTCGACGAAACGCCATTCAAATGCCAATTAAGCACAAAATAAATATCATCACAAAGCCAGATAAACAGTAGACAAACAACGGATTAATGCCATGTAAACAGTTCCACCCCCCCCCACCCCACAACGGCACTAACGGTTTAAACAGAGAAAGGGAAAAATACTGATAAGGTAAAAGGGAAAAACTTGTTGTGTGCTTTTAACTCGCACCATGAATACATTGTGTTGCGAACTGACACCAACGGAGTACTGTGGCGTTGCCTCGTCCAAGTAACACCAGAGGAAGATTGTGTGTCATAAACCCACGACACAGGCGAGGCAAATGTTGTGTGATGTCACCTGACACCACTAGAAGGGGTCTGTGTTGTGACCATACCTCACAACACTAGGGAAACACTTTCTTTTATGTCATCAACATTACCGTGAGCTCACAACACTCTTCTGTGTACGGTGTACATTTATGAGATAGATAGATAGATAGATAGATAGATAGATAGATAATCTAATATAGATAGATAAGAGAGAGAGAGAGAGAGAGAGAGAGAGAGAGAGAGAGAGAGAGAGAGAGAGAGAGAGAGAGAGAGAGACTCTCCCCTTAGGTTAAGTAGTGACCTCCAGCCCTACCACCCCTCACCTCTCCCCCTTCCCCCCCATCAACTCCCCCTTTACTCATAGAGACCAAACTGCTTGACGGGGGAAGGGGGAGGGGGGTGGGAGTGTCTTGAGGAGGAGGGGGTCGGGGGTGGGTGGGGGGTGTGTCTCGAGGGGAGGGGTCGAGCAATCTGTATGGTAATGCAGAACAGCTGCTTCCCGTAATTAACGTTTTCCTCGGGTGATTCGATCAGGTGATGAAGTCAATCGCCACCCGAAGGAGGCGAAGACGGAGGAGGAGGAGGAGGAGGAGGAGGAGGAGGAGAAGGACCTTGATTTAATGGAGTTCTTCCCTTCTCTTTTTTCAATCCGTGGTCTTCCACGTACTCATTTCTCTCTCTCTCTCTCTCTCTCTCTCTCTCTCTCTCTCTCTCTCTCTCTCTCTCTCTCTCTCTCTCCCCGGCACAAAGACTCACTCCACCGCCACACACACAAACATCGACCTCCCACGGTCGTGTACAGAAGTCATCCCTGTGGACCAGGTCACAGGTCGCACCGCTATACCCAAGGGTCGCACGGACGTGCCCAAGGGTCGCTTGGACGTGCCCAAGGGTAAGTACGGACGCGATGAAAGGTCGTACGGACGTGCTTGAGGGTCGTGCACGGACGTGCTCAGTGGGAAACAACGTCACCCTCAAGGGGGGTAACACTAAATCCAAAGGGTCTGTCATAACCCTTGATCCAGCGGCCCTTTGCAAAAAGCCCTAGTCTCTGTTCCCTGGGCCTTGAAGCAAGACGATGTCACCCTTTTGGCATGATGACCTTGCCCTTTTGACCTGACCCTTGAAGGTCATCCATACCGTCGTGCTAAAAAAGAAAAAAATAGTTAAAGGCTCAAAAGCTGGCAGGGTTGGCTGAGATAACATAGCTACAGCATCCTCGCTCGCGAGGTCTCCTAGCTGTGTTAAATCATTCACTGGCCAGTGTGGCGGCTTTTACGACCGCTATGTTAGCAACCGCTCAGAGAACCTGCTCAAAAAGAGTGCTGTCTCCACCAACACGTGGCCGCGAGAGGCGCCATATCAAGTGGTAGCGGTGGTGGTGGGGAACCTCCCTCACCATCTTTCACTAACTCGACCGCCACCAGAGGCGCTGCGGTCACTCCCTAACGACAGCTGTCCGGGGGCCCGGCCTTCCCTTCTTTAAAAGACAAGGTCCACTGCTGCTGCTGCTCGTGGCGCCGCTCCTGCAGCTCTGGTTGCTTAATAACGCTGCCACGATCTTTGCCACAAGGTGAGGAAAGCTTGAAAGAGAGAGAGAGAGAGACAGACAGGCGGCGAGTCCTCCTCCTCCTCCTCCTCTCGCACGATAGAGTCGGCCACAAGGCAATAGTTAACGTTGGTGGCCCGAGAGACACTTGTCAACCTCGTAATTAAACATCAATACGAGCCAATGTTTTGCTCTCTCTCTCTCTCTCTCTCTCCTCCTCCGCCTCCTTCGCCGCCTCCGTCGCCGTCGACAGCGTTAGCCGAGCGTCGCGCACCCCCGCACTCACTGAGTGACTTGAGAGTCTTCGCCCAGCGATGGTATAATTATAAAGCATTTTTGGAGAGGTGGTCGCCACCAAGAGGCGCTGGTCCCTCGCCTCCTCCTTACCTCCTGAAGAAGGTGGTGCTGCTGCTGCAGCCGCTGCTTGCTCGCTAGTTCTACCTGATGTGGTGCGAGGGAAAGAAAGCGAGAGCGAGAGAGAGAGAGAGTGAGAAGAGAAGAAGGGATTGAGCTACTAAGGAAAGGCCAAGGGACAGCTCTAGTGGGTTTAACTTCCTTAGTCTCGGTTTATTATCGGTTGGAGATTGTGTGTGTGTGTGTGTGTGTTCCCTCTGGTAGGGCGGCGCCACAAGACGACCAGACGACCGTCCCTGCCTCGGTGTCGCCGCCACCCAGGGGGTCTTTGTGGACGACACAAACATAAAATGAAGTCCCCTCGTTGCTCTTCAGTGTGTTATCTCTCTTTCCTCCCCCCCTTTCCCTTCCTTTCCCTCCTCCTCCTCCTCCCCACCACGGGCCTTTGTGGAAAGGTATTCTCAAAGCCTAGCGCTACAACGGAAGAAGAGGAGGGGAAAGAAAATTACGTATGACGAGTCTTAAAGAAAGAAATCTATTGAGGTTCCTCATGTCATTCTTTTTTCGCCGTCGGGAAATGTTTTCGTATAGCCCTCAGAGGCGGGGGGGGCGGCGCAAGGGTCCCCAGGTACAAGGCTTTAGGAGCAGCAGGAGGCGCTACACTCGGGTGGAGGGTAAGGCGTCATCCCCTGACAGGGTTTTTCTAAGTTACTCCGTCCGCCGGAGGCTCCTTCACATCCGCTGACGAAGCTGACGTCAGCAGGTCTTGGTCCAAATCCCATTTGAAATCCCAGATCTCCCTCCAGCGAGAGAACGGGGGGAGGGAGTGGTTTATACCCCTTAACCACCCCGATGTTCAGGCCAGTTCCAGCTAACGATCGGGCTACGAACGACGCATTAGGTGTAATAGCTAGTGTAGTTTACGTAGATAATTCAACCTTACTTTGACGACAGGTAAACCACAGTTTACCAGGTATAGAGTATACTGTCCGAAATCGAGAGAATTTTTGGTAAACGCAGATCGGAACGAAAGCGAAGGTTCGAAACGGTGTTGAGGGATGAGTCGAATGAATGGAAAGTTTACTGTAGTAAGAGCCGTGTTAAGTCAACAGGAATTCCGAAGCTTCGAAAAACGTTTATTCGAATCGTCCAAAGCTAACGACCATGGATCATGAACGCGGTTCAGACCGCTAAAGGCTGACGAGCTAACTGCTGCCTCCTCCTCCCCTCTAATTAACGTCGGCAGCCGGCGCTTAACGACGCTGGTTCGACCTACAATGACCTGGCGGGCGAGGACGACAAGCGACGCGAGATTTGACCAGATCTAACTTGAAGGTATTACCACATCTCGTCTTCTTCAGGGGGGAAATTTTTTCTCTCCTGAAGAAGGAAAAAGACGCCGCAAAAGATATTCTGAAGTGATCGACATGTCTGATAACTAAAATCTGCTATAACTACAGGTCAGGCCCAGGACACACACACACACACACACACACACAGACAGAGCGGCCGGGCGCCCGGCTTGAGGTCACATCACAGAAGACGTGTTTAAAGGTTAGGACCAGCGAGGGAGGTGAGTGTTGAGTGATGACAATG
Organism: Panulirus ornatus; assembly: GCF_036320965.1. Lineage (NCBI taxonomy): Eukaryota > Metazoa > Arthropoda > Malacostraca > Decapoda > Palinuridae > Panulirus > Panulirus ornatus. The sequence continues at coordinate 7,688,537 of NC_092286.1, forward strand.
TGTCAGATGAGGGAGGCGGATCAGCTCCTGACACCATCTCAGTCCTCTACGTTGCGACCTTCTGGTGTCTCTCTATCCTCCCCCACTAGGCTCTCTTCTAACCCCAGTCCTATCCAGTTCCCTCTAGGCCCCGTCCAGCTCCCTCTAGCACCACCCAGCTCCCTCTTAAGCCACGCCCAGCTCTCTCTTAAGCCCCGCCCAGCTCCCTCTCTCACCCCATCTAGCTCCCTCTTAAGCCCCGCCCAGCTCCCTCTCTCACCCCATCCAGCTCCCTCTCAAGCCCCGCTGAGCTCCCTCTTAAGCCCCGCCCAGCTCCCTCTCAAGCCCCATCTAGCTCCCTCTCAAGCCCCGCTCAGCTCCTTCTTTCACCCCACCTAGCTCCCTCTTAAGCCCCGCCCAGCTCCCTCTTAAGCCCCGCCCAGCTCCCTCTTAAGCCCCGCCCAGTATACCCCACCCCGCCCCGCGCCCCTGCCAGCCATTATAAATTCCGGAACAATGACTCTCTTGGGTATAACGCTCCAGGCCGTTATTGTTTACCGTGAACGAACGTTTAAATCACAGCGTCAATAACGACACACACACACACACACACACACACACACACACACAGTGACATTACAGAACACGAAAGAACATCCTACAACCGCGTTCTGAAACATAAAATGATACTACCATTCCACACACACTCAGTCCCCATCGGAACGTCATCTACTGCCCTGCATTTTCGTTCGTATGTTCGTAGAATAGATAAATCGGCTCGTAAAATGCACTCAAGATGTAGGAGATGTAGATTTCAAGATAATCTCACAATTCTACATCATCATCCATGGATAAAATGACCGTATCTAATATGACAAATGTTTTTATTTACTCTTGTAGGCATTAACAACCAACACCACCCCGCCCCCCCACCACCACCACTTTATCATTTAATAATTATCATTACGATCAAATTGTATCTAATGAATACATTCTAATTAATCACGGGAAGACTTACAAATGACGTGTAAAAATGATAATTTTTTTTTCAATTTACAGTACGTAATTATATGAAAGGTTTTTGAAGTATTATTCGAATCTATAGTGATTCACATAATTTTTATCATGTGGTCGTTAATAGACTTCGAATCCCTCACATTATATATATATATATATATATATATATATATATATATATATATATATATATATATATATATATATATATCCATCTATTCATCGACTTAATCCGTTCCGTTGCAGATCCAAAGTGGCGCTACTTTCAGTAGCAGGGAAATGATGAACACCTTTAGAGTGAGAAGCTGTTCCAAGAGACTTGTGTGCTCCCGATGTATACAGCCTACATCAAAGGTGAATCTACACTGGCGATGTAACCCCATAACTTCTTTATCCACATAGCTTCACATCTCTCTTAATCAGGATCGAGAGATCTGCTTACGACCATTTACAGGATCCAGTGCAACTGTTCACTCGCCTCATGTGTAAATGTGTAAAAACCTCTGGAGATTATGTTTTACGCTAATTTACAAAAGCGATGGTTAATTGTAATATTCTCAGACCGTTATGTGTTAAAATCTCTGACGCGTTTATCAAGATAGGGACCGATAATTACCCTGTTAATCTAAACCACTGATAAAGGTAATTAGGTAAAGGTAATTACTTTATACACTATTATGCAAAATAGGATTATTATATATAAGAAAAATGATTTTCAATTTCTGACAATAGACTCTGGGGGTCGTTATCTTTAGTCTTATCTTAAATTAATTATCTTTATTCCTATTGATATTCATTATGGTCAAATACCTTACATATTTGACTTTATTTAAAGTTCTGTCTCCCACCAGGGTTCGAACGAGTGTACTTGACGATAAATAAAAAAAAAAAGGAGAAGGAAGTTGAAAACGCCATATGGTGTACATCACTGTGAATCCTTCTCAAATCCTCCCCGAATCCCTAGTTAATCCCACGTGAAATCTCTCATAAAATCCTTGTGTTGTACTGCCAGGATTACAGGCACCAGTGGCAAGGCTGGATTGTATACATCACTAATCCCACGGGAACGCGGGTTCGAATCACGAGAAGGTTTCTAAGAAAATTTTGAAACCTTGTTCTTTTGTTCTTGTTTTTTTTTGGGGGGGGATAGTGGCTCCCCCCCCCCTCCTCTACACACACACAGACACACACACACACAAAGTTAGCGTCTGTTGGCTTACCGTTGTCTCTGTTAGCTTACTGTTTCTGTTAGTTTACCGTCTGTTACCTTACAGTCTCTATTAGTTTACCGTCTCTGTTAGTTTACCGTCTCTGTTACCTTACAGTCTCTGTTACCTTACAGTCTCTTTTAGCTTACCGTTGTCTCTGTTAGCTTACGGGCTCTGTTAGTTTACCGTCTCTGTTACCTTATCGTCTCTGTTACCTTATCGTCTGTTACTTTACCGTCTCTGTTACTTTACCATCGTCTCTGTTACCTTACCATCGTCTCTGTTACCTTACCGTTGCCAAGAAAAACGGTAACAATCCATAAAAATAATGAAACATCGCCTGGCATTACTACCCGTTAGTAACACAAATATATACTTTACTGGTTTCTCGTAGACGCCCGATCAACATCGCAATATCTTCGATATATATCATCATCTACTTCATATCAGTTAGTCCTCCCATTTAACGTTAATAGATAGTCTTCACAGGAACAAAATGTTTTTTAAAAGTCTTTAAAAAAACATTTTTTTCTGAATATGTCAAAATCCCTTTTGAAAAGGCGTTTTTAAAAGTCTTTAGAATATTTTTTTTCTGAATATGTCAAAATCCCTTTTGAGAAAAAGTGCGTTTCAAATGGTCGATCATCTCCACCTCCCTCCCTCCCTCACTCCCTCCCTAACTTCCATCTGACTCCTCAAATTGGCACACTGAGATGTTACCTTGAAAAGATACATCATTTTCTGGGAACCTTTTAAATCTCTCTCTCTCTCTCTCTCTCTCTCTCTCTCTCTCTCTCTCGGCAGCCCTGTGACCGGCTGCTGCTGGTGTGTGTGTGTGTGTGTGTGTGTGTGTTAAAAGGGGGAGGGAGGATACATGTTGTCCCGTGTTGGATACATGTCCCGTGTGGGATACATTTCATCCCGCGTTATGTGTACGACGGTGAGACACTGTGTGTGTGTGTGTGTGTGTGTGTGTGTGTGTGTGTGTGTGTGTGTGTGTGTGTGTGTGTGTGTGTGTTTACCGATCGAAGGTCAGCAATCCACGTGTGAGTGATGCATAAAGAAGAGGCAGCAACGTGGGCCAGGGAGTGGAACTTGACATCGGTACTCTTGTCCCCCCAAAATATCCTTCTCTGCATATCCATACGTTGCTTGATGTTCTTTTGTCTTATTCCCCCTTCGTATGGTCTTTTTCCCGCACCCCTTCGCTATATTCCCGTCTTTATCATCATCCTACTAAACACACCTTTCGCCTACAATTTCTCTTCTTTTCTCCATCTATCTCTTCTCTTCTCTCTCATCACCTCTTCATCAAATTCCCTTCTCTTGCCTTTAAAAAATTCCTCCTCTTCCTCTTTCCTCTCTCATTCGTCGCCTCCTATGCCACTTCCTCCTCCTCCTTCTCCTCTTCTTCCTCTTCTTCCTCCTCCTCTTTCTCCTCTTCTTCTTCTTCCTCCTTCCCCTCCTCCTCCTCCTCCTATAACCTGGCCTCTGGCAAAATGATAATCAGAAATATGTATGTTTATTGCCCCCCCATCTCTCTTATGTGTTGCCCTGGCGCCAGTCCCTTCCATCATCACAAACTCCTACACACACACACACACACACACACACACACACACACAACACCCTCTAAACAAAGAAACACAAAAACACACTCACACACTCAAACACACACACACACACTTACACACATAAACCAACCACACAGCCATAACATACGTATACATTACCTACCTAAAACATACACCTACACCAGCACAGCAACACGTACACCCAGGACGACGCCTTCTGGTCATACACAGTGACTGCTACACCAACACGGGCCATAAACCCCTCCACACTCTGCCACCACCTGACCTCCACACGAAGACGCATAATACAAGAACGATGAATTCTGACACACACACACCCTCCCTGACTGACTAAGTCTGAGAGAGAGAGAGAGAGAGAGTCAGTCGCTCTCTCTCTCTCTCTCTCTCTCTCTCTCTCTCTCTCTCTCTCTCTCTCTCTCTCTCCCAGCGTAAGTAGTTCATTAACCATGAACATTTGAAGAAGGGGAGAGGGGAAGGGAGGGGAGAGAGAGGATGTTCACAGTCCAGCCCAGGCCAGTCGAGCAGAGGCGCCAGGCGGCAGACATATCCCCCCTCCCCTCTCTCTCTCTCTCTCTCTCTCTCTCTCTCTCTCTCTCTCTCTCTCTCTCTCTCTCTCTCCCGCAAATTGTTCAACTCTTGTTCACTGTCCTGGAATTCTCACGAGCGATGTTAAGCTCTTCTTCCCCCCCAGCCAGCTGGATTAGCGAGGCGGGGGGGGGGGGGGATCCTGGTTACCTCCGGATCTCGCTCAAGTTATTCGCTCGACCACTCACTCTCCTCCTCCCTCCTCCTCACCCTCACCCCCCACCATCACCCCTTCCTCAACCCCCTTTCCCCCTCACACACACCCTTCCCCTCCCCTCTCGTCCCCTCTTTCTCCCCCCTGTCCCCCCGCCGTTACGAGCGTTACCAGCGCCGGCCGCGTCACTCAGCCCGTGTAACGTTGTCGTAACACGTGGTTAAAAAATCTCTCTCTCTCTCTCTCTCTCTCTCTCTCTCTCTCTCTCTCTCTCTCTCTCTCTCTCTCTCTCTCAAAGCGAAACTGGACGAATGCCAGGGGGAAAAGTTGCCTGATCGTGGACAGACCAGCAACACGACTTTAACGTAGTGGCTATTGAGCCGGAGGGCCAGGTGGTGGTGCTGCTGGTGCTGGGTTGAGGGCAGGTGGTACTGGGGTATACCAGGTGGTGCTGGGGTGAGGGCAGGTGGTACTGGGGTGAGGGCATGTGGTACTGGGGTATATCAGATGGTGCTGGGGTGAGGGCAGGTGGTACTGGGGTATATCAGGTGGTGCTGGGGTGAGGGCAGGTGGTACTGGGGTATACCAGGTGGTGCTGGGGTGAGGGCAGGTGGTACTGGGGTATACCAGGTGGTGCTGGCGTGAGGGCAGGTGGTACTGGAGTATATCAGGTGGTGCTGGGGTGAGGGCAGGTGGTACTGGGGTATATCAGGTGGTGCTGGGGTGAGGGCAGGTGGTACTGGGGTGAGGGCATGTGGTACTGGGGTATATCAGATGGTGCTGGGGTGAGGGCAGGTGGTACTGGGGTATACCAGGTGGTGCTGGGGTGAGGGCATGTGGTACTGGAGTATATCAGGTGGTGCTGGGGTGAGGGCAGGTGGTACTGGGTGTAAGGCAGGAGGGGCTAGGGAATATCAGTGGTGCTGGGGCGAGGCAGCTGGTGCTGCTGGGGTAAGACAGGTGGTGGTACTGGGGTGAATATCTACGATGCCCCCATCCCCCCCATTTACTAACGAATGATTCATTCTCTCTCTCTCTCTCTCTCTCTCTCTCTCTCTCTCTCTCTCTCTCTCTCTCTCTCTCTCTCCCCCCACACAAAGCCTCAGTGCCACAGGTAGGGGAGGACCAAAATCTGGCCATGGAATAAATATACACCCCCCCCCAGCCCCTCCCTCCAGCCCTCCCACCATACTGTACAGGAACAGAGATCTTTCTTCACGTATCCTTCCTCTCCACCATATATATATATATATATATATATTATCCCTGGGGATAGGGGAGAAAGAATACTTCCCACGTATTCCCTGCGTGTCGTAGAAGGCGACTAAAAGGGGAGGGAGCGAGGGGGCTGGAAATCCTCCCCTCTCGTTTTTTTTTTTTTTAATTTTCCAAAAGAAGGAACAGAGAAGGAGGCCAGGTGAGGATATTCCCTCAAAGGCCCAGTCCTCTGTTCTTAACGCTACCTCGCTAACGCGGGAAATGGCGAATAGTGTGAAAGAAAAAAAAAAAAAAATATATATATATATATATATATATATATATATATATATATAAATTCATATTTCATTCAGTGGAAGTCTACGAAGTCGTGTATGGGATAATCAATGAACCAGAGAGTCTTCTTCTGAATTCTTTTAGAAGTTTTATTTATGAACTTTGAGAAAAAAAAAGGGAAAAAACTTTTTTGGGTCATTGTCCTGAATGTTTTGGCTTTTGGTCGGCTGTGTGTGTGTGTGTGTGTGTGTGTGTGTGTGTGTGTGTGTGTGTTTAAGATCTGCATCACTATGTTGCACAGCAGGTCAGCGAATAAGTTTAAAAGCCTTTGTCTTTCCATTTCGTGTCGCGTGAATTTTAATCTTTCTTTTTTTTTTCATTCTTTTTCTTTCACTTTTTCATGGCTCGGGGAAGCAGGGTGGGTGACAGACAAGGACTGGGTTAGCTCCCTACTGTATTATGCAGTCTGTAAACCTTGTATCACGTGTGCGTTCCCTCTTCCTTCCCACCTTTCCCACACGGTTACCCACAACCACGCACCTCTTCCTCCTCTTCCGCTGGCGCCTATTCCATCTTCTTCCCTCCCACCCCCATCCTCCTACCACCTCTTCTTCATTCTTCTCTCCCACTGTTGTCTCGTCCACTCCTTTCTTTCCCTCTTTCCCCTCGTACTCCTTCCAATCTCTCTGCCACGCTCCTATTCCATGACCATTCCATTTTCCTTGTCTTTCATTTCCTTAAGCCTTGCGTGGGGAGATGGGGGGGGGGACACGTCAGGTCAATCAGAGGCCAGTGTACCATAGCTAATGGACTGTACCGTCGTGCTCAAGGGGCCGTACGTCGTGCTCAAGGGGCCGTACGTCATATTCAAGGGGCCGTATCGTCGTGCTCAAAGGACGGAAAACACGTATACATTTAATGGCCGGGATGCAAGAGGATGACGTACCACCATCACCTGTATGTACGACAAAGAGATCAGGGAGGGAGTGAGGTAGACACGGAGTAGGTGTGGTGTGTGTGTGTGTGTGTGTGTGTGTGTGTGTGTGTGTGTGTGTGTGTGTGTGTGTGTGTGGCTATGGTGAGAGGTAAAGTAGGTACACTGCCTTCTCTCCCACAATGGAAGAGACAAAAGACGACACCGCGTCATCACGGATTCTCGTGTTTCCAAATGGACCCCGAGACTGGCAGCAGGGGGGAGGAGTTCTTTGAGAGGGTGAAGGAGGAGGAGGAGGAGGAGGAGGAGGAGGATGAAGATCCAATCACCTGTAGAGGACGAGAAGGGAATAGGTGACGGAGGGAGAGAGAGAGAGAGAGAGAGAGAGAGAGAGAGAGAGAGAGAGAGAGAGAGAGAGAGAGAGAGAGAGAGAGAGAGAGAGAGAAGACCGAGCAACTGTTCATCTTCCTACTGCAAAGATAAGTAATCACACACACACACACACACACACACACACACACACACACACACACACACACAAGCTCATACACACACATTAACCTGACGAAGACACGAACCCTGGTACCGACACAAAGACTATATCACAACCTTGCTCTACCCACCAGTTGTACTCACATAATGAACTTATAACAACCCCCAACAGCTCGCTAGATCAAAGGGAAGCCTTAGTCACCCGTATATGTCGAAACTGAATTTGATTGTCGCTAAACATTCTAACCCTTTCAATATATGACGATTATACATATATATATATATATATATATATATATATATATATATATATTTTTTTTTTTTTTTTTTCATACGATTCGCCATTTCCCGCATTTGCGAGGTAGCATTAAGAACAGAGGACTGGGCCTTAGAGGGAAAATCCTCACCTGGCCCCCTTCTCTGTTCCTTCTTTTGGAAAATTAAAAAAAAACGAGAGGGGAGGATTTCCAGCCACCCGCTCCCTCCCCTTTTAGTCGCCTTCTACGACACGCAGGGAATACGTGGGAAGTATTCTTTCTCCCCTATCCCCAGGGATAATATATATATATATATATATATATATATATATATATATATATATATATATATATATATATATATATATATATATATTCATCATATTACGCCTCTTAACACCAGCGTACCACCACCGCTACAATATTTATCAGATTTTTACAATATTAGTCATGTGTTCTTCCCATGTACTGTCCTCCAGCAGATAACCTGGTCACAGACCATCAGGTCTTGTGTTATCTGTCCTTCCCATGTACTGTCCTCCAGCAGATAACCTGGTCACAGACCATCAGGTCTTGTGTTATCTGTTCTTCCCATGTACTGTCCTCCAGCAGATAACCTGGTCACAGACCATCAGGTCTTGTGTTATCTGTCCTTCCCATGTACTGTCCTCCAGCAGATAACCTGGTCACAGACCATCAGGTCTTGTCTTATCTGTCCTTCGTATGTACTGTCCTCAAGCAGATAACCAAGTCATAGACCATCAGGTCTTGTCTTATCTGTCCTTCGTATGTACTGTCCTCAAGCAGATAACCAAGTCACAGACCATCAGGTCTTGTCTTATCTGTCCTTCGTATGTACTGTCCTCAAGCAGATAACCAAGTCATAGACCATCAGGTCTTGTCTTATCTGTCCTTCGTATGTACTGTCCTCAAGCAGATAACATCGTCATAGACCATCAGGTCTTCTGTCACATGGCATTCCAATAATACTCCCATATACATTAATACAAACTATCCATAGATAATATTATCTCCTACACTCATAAACGAGGAGGCTACGAGGAATAGGAGGGCGCGTGTAATGTGAAATGACAAGGGGAAAAGCTGGCAGACTTTGCGGGATATGAACAGATCCCCGAGATGACTGCACCCTCACCGACCCTTCTCATCCTCCACACGCTGCTTCATCCTCTCCCCCCGCCCACAACTCTAACCATTTTCTCATTATATCGCTATTTGCCTCCATCAATTCCCCCCCCCCCCCCCCCTTCCTCAAGAGTGTCAGCGAAGACTGCAAATTCATGTTTTTGACGGATCCTCAGCTTTTTCAAGGAGTCTTAGCTAACGTAATCGGTGTTAATGAATGAGTTTTTGTTTTCCTTCCAGTGTGTATATCCATCCTGAATATATAAAGGGGACTAGAGTGGTAGATGCTGCCAATGGATCTTATCCTGCAGGTGACGAGAGCTCCCCACTACCCAACCCCTAACCCTCCTCTAACCCCACCAAGGGCGCGAACCTCCGTTTTCTACGCCCCACTTGAGGATGGGGGGCCAGACTCAACTGGAGCACACGCTCCTTGAAGGGGAAGTCAGCTTTAAGGACTAGTGGGGATCCTTAGCGGCCTCGTCCTCGCTTCTCTCTCTTTGTGACCGACTGTTACCGAGATACAGTAGCTGGCGAAATGAAGTCTCACCCTCGTACGCATTAGATAGGAGAGGCTCTGTCTTGTGTATGGGTTTCCTGGCGCTACCTCGCTGACGCGTGAAACAGCGATTAAGTATAACAAATGATATATATATATATATATATATATATATATATATATATATATATATATATATATATATATATATATATATATATATATATTTTCAAAAGCCAAAATGCGAGCGATAAATTGAGAATCTTTACGAAGGTTAAACGCTGGCGATGTTTGTAGATTAAACGCTCGACCACCAGTAAAAACGACACACAGAAGTAAATGTTTGATACTGATAAATAGGCTATATTTACTAAGCACTAAAAATAACACCCAATTAATGAAATCATTACATAAAGCAGGAACTTAATAACTGAAGAATAAATACTTTATCATCCTCTTCTTAAAAACGTATGAAAAGGCTTTGCAAGATCAACGTTTTATTAACGAAATAACCTTCTATAATAAGGCTTTCCCGGAGCTCAACGCTATGCTAACGAGTCTAAATCAAAGTTTTTCTAAATAGGGTGAAGTCAGAATCAACGTCTAAATCAACGTCTTTTACCTGGGCAACGTCTAAATCAACGTCTTTTACCTGGGCAACGTCTAAATCAACGTCTTTTACCTGGGCAACATCTAAATCAACGTCTTTTACCTGGGCAACGTCTAAATCAACGTCTTATCTAATCGGTTGACGTATAGATAAACGCTTTTTCTTTTTTCTAAAACGTTTTTTTTCCTAAATGAACGTTGTTCTGAGATTTCTGCGACACAACGGTTTTTGTCTTATATTTCTAACCGAGAAATATCTAAATCAATGATTTTTTCTGAGTATAGCATATATCATAGCGTATACTATATTATAGCACCTGAAGGCTTATCTGGGGAGACTTAAGTGGAAGTTCAGCTTAAAACTTTCGAAAAGGTGTTAACTCATCTCCCATTTAGTTACTTCCTCTCTCTCTCTCTCTCTCTCTCTCTCTCTCTCTCTCTCTCTCTCTCTCTCTCTCTCTCTCTCTCTCTCTCTCTCTCATCCACACGGGGTTGTGGTGTTCGACGCAGATGAGCCAGTACAAGGAGGCTTCGAATACCAGCCATTCTACATGCTCTACACACACACTCCCTCATCTCATGCAACTGTACGAACTCTTGAGAACACTGTATACGACTCTTGGTAATTACCTAAACCCCTCATGCGCCTGACTGATGCTGGATTAATTGTCTGTGTCTGACAGAGGATGATGAGTTGCCTCATTTACATTCGAGAAAAGAAAAATATTTATGAGGGGAGACAACTCAATCTCATTGTTTTGCTCCACTAAATATTTCTTGACTTGCTCTCCAATTTCGGACAGGAATAATCTTTTATAATGATTTATCTATCTATCTACCTACCTGTTTCCTTGCGTTACCTCGCTAACGCGGGAAACAGCGACTAAAGTATAATAAATGATATATATATATATATATATATGAACAGAGAAGGGGGCCAGGTGAGGATTTTCCCTCTAAGGCCCAGTCCTCTGTTCTTAACGCTACCTCGCAAACGCGGGAAATGGCGAATAGTATATATATATATATATATATATATATATATGCATTTGTTTTTCAATATTCTCATGACGTAAAGCACTGGCAAAACAAGGTTTACGTATTACACCTCGTTAACGGCCCTGCGCATGCGCGGGCGTGGTGGGGGAGGCGGGGGTTGGTCATCGTTTCTGCCTTCTTGTTTTAGGCGGGAAACTGGCGATCGGGATCGGGTCATTCCATTCATGTCGTTGAATTATCGCCCATCAACGCCTCAGATGATCGGTACAGGCAGTTTATAGTGGCCCATAAACCAGTCCAATTCCCAATAAAGTATCCAGCGCCTGATGGGAGGCGTGCACGTCACTAAATCACCGGAATATTCGCTCGTGATCAACGCACGCACGGACGGACGGGCGGGCGAGCGGGCGGGACAACATAGCGGGTTCAGAGCGCGCCTCAATAGCCAGCGCGGTGTGGATGGCGAATCGCGGACGCTTCTACGATTAACTTTTTCCGCTAAAGAGATTTTTTTTTTTTTTTTTTTGGGGGTCGTATTTTCGTTCTACTCTGGCCCTAACTAAGTTACGTAAGGTTATCTTTCACTTTAGCTCGCTTTCAACTAAGATAAGGCTTGGCTAGCCTACGATGAGTTAGGTTTGGGTAGTTTTATAAAGAAGAGTTAGGCTACGTTTGGCTAGCAAAGGATGAGTTACGATAGACTGGCAACGAAAGAATGAGTTAGGGTAGGTTTGGTTAGAAAAGGATGAGTTAGGCTAGATTTGGCTAGGAAAGGATGAGTTAGGCTAGATTTGGCTAGGAAAGGATGAGCTAGGCTAGGTATGGCTGGGAAAGGATGAGTTAGGTTAGATTTGGCTAGAAAAGGATTAGCTAGGATAAGTTTGGCTAGGAAAGGATGAGTTAGGTTAGATTTGGCTAGGAAAGGATGAGTTAGGCTAGATTTGGTTAGGAAAGGATGAGTTAGGCTAGGTTTGGCTAGGAAAGGATGAGTTAGGCTAGGTTTGGGTAGGAAAGGATGAGTTAGGCTAGATTTGGCTAGGAAAGGATGAGTCATGCTAGGTTTGGCTGGGAAAGTTTGAGCTAGGTTAGGTTTGGCTGGGAAAGGATGAGTCAGGCTAGGTTTGGCTAGAAAAGTATGAGCTAGAGCTAGGCTAGGTTTGGCTAGGAAAGTATGAGCTAGGCTAGGTCTGGGTAGGCAAGGATGAGTCAGGCTAGGTGTGGCTAACCTAGCAATGTTTACATGAGCTAACGCTATCCTAAGATTAATTAAGCCATCCCAAGATTCATTAGCCTAGTCCAAAATTAGTTAAGTTTGGTTAGTTAGTCCGAAATTAGTTAAGGTTGGTTGGGGTTAAGTTTGGTTAGGTTACCTACGATTAGTTAAGGTTTTCCTAACAAACGAATGATTTGGTTTGTCTTAATCCTTTGTTCGGAAATTTCGTCAAAACTTGGTCTTACGATCTCCCTTACCTTCACAGCCGTGAGAAATATATAAGACACTAAATCAATACTGGATTAGTTCGTCTTTAGAAGTGACGTAAGAAAACCAATGAAAATGTAATTTATAACTTCGCTGCCGGAACTTAACTAATCTTATGATAAGTAACTAATAATTTACGCATTATCCTGATATGTAATTTTTCCCCCCCCCAAGATCACATTACGAAAATGCGATTTCTCTCATGCAAATAGACACGTACGTCCTCCACAGAAAAGACTTAAATTCTAACACATCGTCCTAAATTCTTCAAAAAAGAAGAAAAAAAAAAGAAAAATCACTTTAAAAGGACAAAATTGTACTATTACTCTCACGAATGCTCCCTATTTCTCTCTTTTTTTTATCCTCTTTTTTTTTTTCGTATTTGATATTCTAGATTAAATGGATTGCAGTTGAACTGTCAGAGCATGTAACACGGGTCTGGCCCCAGCGTCCACCCGGCCCAGCAGGTCAACAATATTGGTCGCTGTGTCAAAACTCCGGCGCTATATTTAATCCACCCGACATTGATATCGTTTGCAGAAATATATATATATATATATATATATATATATATATATATATATATATATATATATATATATATATATATATATATATATATTGCTATGAGTCCACGAGGAAAATGAAACACGAAAAGTTCCCAAGTGCACTTTCGTGTAATAATCACATCATTAGGGGAGACACAAGAGAGAAATATAACAGTCAGTTGATATATATATATATATATATATATATATATATATATATATATATATAAACAGACACTACACAATGAACTTCTGGGAAAGATTTTAAGTGTCTTGATGGAACTACTTTTCATCGGAGAACGGAGGACGGGTGTATACGTTTCCAAAACCTACCTCACGGCGCGAGAGAGGGGAGAAAAAAAAAAATATTGGATGTTGGTAGATAAAAATGGCGCGCAATGGTCTATATGGTATTAAGGTAATACTCTGTGGCTACATGGGAATGCACTAGCAGCCAACATGGCCAGCGAACGTTTTGGGTCATAAAGCTAGTGGGTTGTGTATTTGGCTCATGATGCCGTACAGATGCCAACGAACGTTTTACCATCCCTCCCTTCCCTTCCCTTCCCCCCGCTGCAAAATGTCGAACCCCACCCCGGGGGAAAATCTTTTATGAAGAACGAACGAGTCAGAACGCGAAGTGATATGGAATTTGCGACCTGAAATAAAAGTGGAACTTCAGACGGAGGAACTCCAGCTCTGAAACAAGCCATGAAGCCCGTGATGTTATTTTTCTCTGCAGTGAGTTAAAAAAAAAAAAAAAGGAAAAAAGAAAACGGCGACGAGATAAAAACGTTCTTTGTATTCTATTTGACTCCAGTGCTGGCATTTCCCCGATACAGTATGACGGCCAAGTGGGCAAGACCTACTTACAGAAAGCTCTATTCCGTTTTCTTTCTTTCTTTACGCTATTGCCTTCCACAAAACCGGGCGACCATATATATATATATATATATATATATATATATATATATATATATATATATATATATATATATATATATATATATATATTCAGAGGAACGCTCTGAGTGCCTTGAGCACCGACGAAGAGAGAGAGAGAGAGAGAGAGAGAGAGAGAGAGAGAGAGAGAGAGAGAGAGAGAGAGAGAGAGAGAGAGAGAGACCTGGGGAGAGACCTTTTATTAAGTGTCAGCACTTAATAAAGGGAGAGACATCTGTGAGAGACAGTGATGGGTGTGATCTGTGAGAGATGATAAACAATTTGATGAACGAGAGATAACAAGATACAGTCTGTCTTACTACTGACCAATAACTACAAGAACAAACAAAAAAAGAAAGGAATCAAAGAAAGTTGGAAACGAGGGAAAATATACAAATGACATAAAAGACGGTGAATCATGAATAACAAAGACGGTGAATTATGAATAACAAAGACGGTGAATCATGAATAACAAAGACGGTGAATCATGAATAACAAAGACGGTGAATCATGAATAACAAAGACGGTGAATCATGAATAACAAAGACGGTGAATCACACATGAATCAACCATGGTGGTGAATCATGTACAACAAGACGGTGAATCATTATAAACAAAAGCTACATAACGTAACAAAAGTGGTGAATCAACGAAGAACAAGCGAGATGAATCATGAGAATATAAAAAAAAAGAATACTGAATCGTGACAACAGGATGGGACATGAAAACGCTGAGATTCACGCATCGAAAACAGTTTAGAAAGTTTTGAAAACACCGGAACTGAACTGGCTTTGGAGAAAAAAAAGTGAACTGATGACTGGTGAGCGGGGCCGACTCCCACACGAGTTAACTCGACCAATCCAGAATGACTTGAGTCAGAAAAAGAAATCGAAATGTTGAAAGCCTTGTGAAGATGGCGCGCATGCGCGCGTGTGTGTGTAAAAAAAAAAAAAAAGGAAAAATATTTGTCGCTTCAAGTTGAATGTCGATGGATGGATGTCTGATCTGTGAACATGTTGTGGTTGTAATTATTGTGAGTTATTCTCTTTGGAGCCTATCTACCGTGTCTCGCTCTTTGGTCCACAACACGTCAGTCAAAATCTTTCTCTCTATGGGTCTTCGCAAAGATCACTAGCTTCGTTAAGTTTGGCTTTTTAGACCTTATAACAACCGTACGGTTGTTGTTCAAAAGTTATCGTTACTATAAACCCGTAGCAGTGTTATAGAGGGTGTCTGGGTCAATATTGGTATGTTAAACGCTCTCTTTCCACAAGGGAGAACAACAATGTTTTCCCTCGCGTTATCAGTTGTTATTTCTTCATCGGGTTTTCTCTCTCTCCGGTTATAATCAACAACTTGATCTGTAATGGTTGTTGGGTCAGGGAGGGAGGGAGGGAAGGCCTGTGTTGTCGATGGTGTGAGGGTGTATGTGCTTGTCAAGGATGAGGTAATGATGAGCATGGCGTCGCCCTAACCTTTGGTTTGGCCCCCTTTCTGTAGTTAGTGGTGGGGAGGGTGTAGTGAAGATGACATCCAGGGTGTAGTGAAGATGGCATCCAGGGTGTAGTGAAGATGGCATCGAGGGTGTAGTGAAGATGCCATCGAGGGTGTAGTGAAGATGGCATCCAGGGTGTAGTGAAGATGGCATCCAGGGTGTAGTGAAGATGGCATCGAGGGCGTAGTGATGATGAGATCACTGAGGGTAAGGTGACTATGAATCAGTTGTGGATGAAGGGAATTTCACTTCTATCCAAAATAAGCTGAAGACTGAAGTAAAACATCTGAGACCATTTGACCCGCGAGTGAATGTCGGGCGATTCTTCCTCTTGTGTCTTCGCTTCCCCTAATTGTAATGATAGTTCAACTAGATCGAAGATATTCGATTCAGTCTTTCGTCTTTATCCCACTCACGTGGAAGGGGATATGCCATGAGATCTTTACCCTCTCATGCACGACGCTGGTGTCTAAAAAAAAAAAAAAAGAAAAATCGTTTTCCGATGAATGTTGAAGGCCTTTCCCAATGTCTCTTACAATATTCTATGAGTACAGAGCTCTAGGAGGGAATCTGTCTGTCTCTTTTTAAAGTGGGATATCTTGGCACATATTTTTCGAAGTCGGATGATAAAGGATGCTTCAGATAAGATAAGGAAAGTGATATTATTTAGGATTTCTTTTTTGTGTGTATATGTTTCAATCACTGGAGAGTCAAGGATCTTTTGAGTCGTATACCTGCTGTTTGTGTACTTAACTGCACACTAGAAGATAACAGCAGAATCTACATTTACTCACGAACTCTACAAGCCGCATCTTTCGCTTAAATCACCATACAATGGCGAACGTCTGAAACGTGTCTTTACGTACTATGACCAATATAAGCGACACACATCCATGGTGCGGTAGCGGCCAAAATTACGGACAGTGGGAGTATGTGATGACAATGTCTCCCATGTTGCGAGGTAGCTAACAGGAGAAGGAAACAATTCTATTTCAGGCATTCAGCTTCCTCACCAAACTACCTTCGTACACTATTGAATGTATCACTTCAAAGCCTAGATAGTTAATTTCCTCTGGGCTATTTTCACTAATGTTACTCCGATTCCCATTCCAGTTTCTATTTCCTCTTATTTCTCTTTCTTTTTTTTTCCCCCCTCCCACAGTCGTTCGGTGTATTTCCTACGCCTGGAGTGGAAACTGTCAAATTTTAATTTTCCTGCCCATCGTTTCCCTTATTCATGGACTTTCCACACAGTGGGGCTCTGCTTACCATTACCTCCGTTATCCGATTTCCCATTACCATTAAATATATTTTTCCTCCGCTTAAAGTGCACAGGATTTCTACAAGAATTTATCTTGTTATGGTGACAACTTCCAATAGTCTCGAAATGTTTTCAAATTAGTGTGGGTCACTAAGATTAAGAGGCCAGAGGAAGGCTATATCCTGATATATATATATATATATATATATATATATATATATATATATATATATATATATATATATATCTTTTTTCATACTGAAAACGAGAGGGGAGGATTTCCAGCCTCCCCCGCTCCCTCTCCTTTTAATCGCCACTACGACACGCAGGGAATACGTGGGAAGTATTCTTTCTCCCCTATCCCCTGTCCTCCAGCAGATAACCTCGTCATAGACCAACAGGTCTTCTGTTATCTGTCATTCCTATGTACTGTCCTCCAGCAGATAACCTGGTCATAGACCATCAGGTCTCCTGTTATCTCTCCTTCCCATGCACTGTCCTCCAGCAGATAACCTCGTCATAGACCAACAGGTCTTCTGTTATCTGTCCTTCCCATGTACTGTCCTCCAGCAGATAACCTCGTCATAGACCAACAGGTCTTCTGTTATCTGTCATTCCTATGTACTGTCCTCCAGCAGATAACATGGTCATAGACCATCAGGTCTTCTGTTATCTCTCCTTCCCATGCACTGTCCTCCAGCAGATAACCTCGTCATAGACCAACAGGTCTTCTGTTATCTGTCCTTCCCATGTACTGTCCTCCAGCAGATAACCTCGTCATAGACCATCAGGTCGTCTGTTATCTGGCTTCCCCACGCACTCCCATTTACTGGCTATCTACGAAGGTCAATCCATTCACAACAAGAGACGACGGGATTTGAAAGGTAGTTTTAAAGTTGGAACGAGACGATAATCTTAAACTGTAGGACTCGAGATGCGAGTCATATATATATATATATATATATATATATATATATATATATATATATATATATATATATATATATATATATATATATTTTTTTTTTTTTTTTTCAAACTATTCGCCATTTCCCGCATTAGCGACGGTAGCGTTAAGAACAGAGGACTGGGCCTTTTTAGGAATATCCTCACCTGGCCCCCTCTGTTCCTTCTTTTGGAAAATTAAAAAAAAACGAGAGGGGAGGATTTCCAGCCCCCCACTCCCTCCCCTTTTAGTCGCCTTCTACGACACGCAGGGAATACGTGGGAAGTATTCTTAATCCCCTATCCCCAGGGATATATATATATATATATATATATATATATATATATATATATATATATATATAATGTCACCCATGTATCTCAAAGTAATGGTGCTGTTACCACATGCTGAACGACTGAACGACCTCGTTCATCCGCATCTGAGGTGAGAACTATCTACCATTACCCACGCCCAGAGGTAGATATACCAAACTACCTTACCCACGCTCAAAGGTAGAAAGGATAACCCATACCCACGCACCCTATGGGCACAGAAACTACCCATATCCACGTGGGTCTATGGGCACAAAATCTACCACCATACCCAAGCCATGGGTTAAAACACCTTAATACCTAAATGGTAAATGAAAAAAAAGAAAGAAAATGGCCTTAATGGCAGAACACAAAAGATCTCTGTTGATCTTTCTTAGAGCAACAATGTGACTTGTATTTCTCCTCTACGTGTGGCAACACCATCATCATCCCAAACAGTAAACAGATCATGCACGCCTATGCTGAAGTCAGCTTCTACGAGACAATGAAAAACCGAATGCAAGGAGAAGGCTGAGTTCTCCTTCCGTCATGCATATATAGCCCAGGTCCCAACCCACCCATCCTCCCCTGACGACATGACAGAGTTCATGCACACCTACCTATGTCAGTCCACATCTACGGCGAGCTGGGCATGCACACTTACCTAAGGTAAAGGAGCAGAGTCATGCGCAGTACGGAATGCAGGGTTGGTTGCAAATAGCTGTGAAATATTCGCCTCAAATAACCCGTGTACTTGGAAAAGTTAGCTTTCTATATGGAAAAAGTTAGCTTTCTATATGGAAATAGTTAGCTTTCTATAAACCAAAGTTAATTTCTATTCATGTCTTCCTTAACCTTAGGTTTCAATAATTTATGACCAATTTGCCACAGTCCTTTGAACTTAAGCGTCTCACTATAATTTCAAAAACCAGATATAACTTAAAAAGTAACCATTAGCTCACTGAGCCTCTATGGTCTTAACTTCACCTCTCTAACTTCAGAGTACACGAGTTAATGAGGCAGACATGACATACACAAACAACAACCTCTGATTACATCTGTGTACACCCTGACATTACATGTACTTCGAGGAGTACATTACTTACTCAAGCTGTGCCCTGCAGGTGTCCACATGGAAGAGAGAAGGAGAGAAAAAAAAAGAGTATTAGTTCACATCCATAAAGAAGAAATCAGCACAATGCAAAAAAAAGATTTAGGTGTTGCGAAGAGATGAACGTTAGTGCATAATGCAGTGAATGCAAAGTTATACATATGTTGCACAGTGCATTCATACACACAGATGAACATTAATTTACACACACACACACACACACACACACACACACACACACACTTGACTGAGGACATGGTTAATGCATAGAGCAAACATAAATTTAAGAAGATATATGATGGCAGAGAATGTTCAAGAGATGGGGTCCACACGAATGTGAAACTCCCTCCCAATACACCAGATATATGTAATCTGACACACACACACACATAAGAGTAAAGACAACATAGTACATATATACAAGGTCATGAGACAGGACAACACGAGTGTCAAACTCTCTCACTGTTACACCTAAATAGCAATCACAAACAGTAAACGCACAAAGTAAAGGCTTACAATTAATCAGTCTCGTGGACACAAAAAAACACTGAAAACAAATACATAACAGAAACTCCATTACTGAAAAGGACTCAGATCTTAAGCATAGATTCCCAGGTATGTATTCAGATCCCACCGAAATCGACAGTGCACCTATATCCTCCCAAATCAAGTTGATAATAGTGATAGATACACTTTTATTCAGCCTATCTACCGCAGTATTCAGCCTATCTATCGTAGAAGATAATGGAAAATGAACGAGATAACTTGTGAAACTTTACATCAGGAAGTTGAAAGTTTTGCAAAAATCAGATTTAAATGTGAAATGCTTTTAAATTCAGATTTGACATGGACAACTAATAGTTCTATGTGCTTGGCTATCTAGATAGGCGATTAATGTGTACTTCCTTGGCCCTCCTAGATCAATCCTGTCTTTCGATTATCCATAGTTCTAAATGATTAATGGATTAATTGAAAATCTTCACAAAGAAAACGTAGGGAGAGAGAGAGAAAGAGTTCGAACTGTGAACTGAGTGCGTGTTAATGGCAAAAGAGTGCGGACTGTGAACGGAGTGCGTTATACAGGCAAAAGAGTGAGGACTGTGAACTGAGTGCGTTGCAGAGAGAAAAGAGTGCGGACTGAGTGCGGTGAGGGAGTTACAAACACACAAAAAAAGAGTGCGTGTGGCTATAACACACCCTGAAGATACCTCACATCCACGCTCTCGATACACAGAAAAACTTAAAAGTATTCAATTTTCCTCGTTTGATTTCTTTTCTTTTTTTTTCATGTTGACCACAAAAACTCTATTTTTGTATCCCGTTATTATTGTTTTTTTTTCCGAAAAGAAAAAGATAGACGGATGAAAATACTGGTTTTGTATTGCTGGGGGGGGGTCATATATGTCGTGTGATACCACAGTTGAACGTTTCCCACCACAGATGCAAAGGTTTCTTCATCATAATGACGTGTACTGGTGGCCTCATAATGCATGTTCAAAAGTGCATGTCAATGGCTTAAACCCCAAATCAACTCACTCGTCTTATGCGAATTTCCATCCACCAATATCCTTAAAAAGCTACAGATTTATCATGAAATTACTTTCCTTTTATCATTATCATCATCATCATCATCATCATCATTATCATCATCATCATCATCATCATCACCATTATCATCATCATCATCATCATCATCATCATCATTCCACCGTGCTGTTCCTATCTATTTTTTGTCTTGCACAGCCAAGGGTTTCGACTCCTCTAGGCAGCCTTAAACCATGTATCCTCCAGGCGCCTCCACAACACTAACTATTTCGTTTTTCTAACCATTCCATCAACATTGGACACCCTTTCCATACAATGTGTCCCACGACTTTACATTTAAGTCACTGTCTATCACCTCCTTGACTCTATAGCTTTCCTTACCTTCTTATAGACACTCCGTGGAACAAATCATCCATTAGTTTTCTAATTTAACTTTCCATAAGCCAAGAAAACCACCCTAGTCAAAACTCATACATCCGTGTCTTCGATCACTCAAAAATACACTAACAACTTGATCATACATCAGTGAAAAGACATGATCCATCTTGTCTCATACACGTAATTGAACTCTAACAAATCGTCCATCACAGTCTCCCTTCAGCCAAAACATGATTAGTGTCCTGAGCCACGCTCCCGATCAGGAAGAGCTCTATATACATCCATGTACATTCGTACACATCCCTCCTGGTTTCCTGGGTCGTCATCAACCACGTTCCCCACGTCAAGTGAGCCACACACTCGAACTCAACTTTTATTTCTTTTGAGATCGTCATTGTCTTCTGCGACCCCTTTCCATACCATGTCTCTCTCTCTCTTGTCTTCTCTCCCTCACCCTGCCAACGGCCAGCCTCCTGCCAACAGCCAGCTTCCTGCCAACAGCCTCCCTCCTGCCAACAGCCAGCACCCTGCCAACAGCCAGCCTCCTGCCAACAGCCAGCACCCTGCCAACAGCCAGCACCCTGCCAACAGCCAGCCTCCTGCCAACAGCCTCCCTCCTGCCAACCAATTCGTTACAGCCGTTGAAATTTAGCCTCTGTCTTCGGTCTGCTTCCTGAGTATTCTTATTTTTTTCATGATCTCTCTATAGTCTATTCTTTCAGATATATATATATATATATATATATATATATATATATATATATATATATATATATATATATATATAGATATATATATATATATATATATATATATATATATATATATATATATATATATATATATATATATATATATATATATTTTTTTTTTTTCTTTTCTTCTTCTTCTTCAGGATCTATTCAAGGAGGAAAAATATAAAGAAAATGTACTGTGAAAAATGACTGAACTTTGGTGTGTATATATTCGATATTTTATCTTTCTAGGTCTTATGGTTGGCCTTTGTTTGTTTCTAGTGTTTGTTTGTCGTCTCATATTCCTCTCTCTCTCTCTCTCTCTCTCTCTCTCTCTCTCTCTCTCTCTCTGAGAAAGAGACTTCCAAGCCAACAAAAAAATATATACTAATTTACTTTCATTTGGTCAGAATCAGGAAACACAATTACAACAGAGGGGAGTGTGTGTGTGTGGGGGGGAAATTCTTAATTCCCCTCACCACTTACACACCAGAAGAAGAAACCCCCATCTTCTACCTACTACTTTTATAAGTGCGAGGGGAAGAGGGGGGAAAAAAAAGGGGGAGTGGGGAGTGGGGGATGGGGAAATATTTTTAGAATTTTGCTTACCCACGTCGAGCACTTCAAGTGAATTAGCATTGTCCTTTCTTGTATTTGAACAAAATTAAGCTCAAACGTCCACTTCATCTTATCTACCCTAGGAAACTTGGACGATCCATGTGAAACATTACGACTTGAATGTGGTAAATGATCGATCCATTATGAACCATTTATAAGCCAGTCTTGTAAGAAATCTGGTAAGCTTGGGGGACCACGAGTGTACAACATGAATCATAAATGTCTTTTCTTACTGTACTTTTGACTTAATGACTTGTGTGAATAGAATTATGATGAAAGACACACACACACACACACACACACACACACACACAAAGTGGCTGACAGTGTCGCCAACGTCTCTGACAAGGACACTGGTAATGTTGATTGTAGCAACACTACATGTAACACACTGTTGCCAACACTGTTGCCAAACACAACACTATAGGTATACTAACCCACATGGCTTCCACCGGTTTCTGACATCTCTTCCAACACCCATCTGCCAACATGATTCACAACACAGCTTCGGGGCGACTTCCCAAACAATGGTAACCATAGTTACCCCTCACCTAGACCTTGACTAACTACAGTACTGCCCAATTGCCTCATTAAGTAACCCTCCCGTGCGAAGTGAAATATCAGAACACCTTCGAGCCAAATTTTAGTACTTAAGTACCCACTTATAATGGACTCATTTGTAATGTACGTATCTACTTATAACTTATGTACTCACTTGTAATTTATGTACCCACTTATAACTTATGTACTCAGTTATGATTTACGAATCCACTGATAACTTATGTACCCACTTATAACTTATGTAACCACTGCATAACTATAACTTATGTAACCACTGCATAACTTACGTACCCACTTATAACTTATGTACCCACTTATAAATCATGTACCCATTTATAACTTATGTACCCACTTATAAATCATGTACCCACTTATAACTTATGTACCCACTTATAAATCATGTACCCACTTATAACTTATGTACCCACTTATAAATCATATACCCACTTATAAATCATGTACCCACTTATAACTTATGTACCCACTTATAACTTATGTACCCACTTATAAATCATGTACCCACTTATAACTTATGTACCCACTTATAACTTATGTACCCACTTATAAATCATATACCCACTTATAAATCATGTGCAACACTTATAACTGCATCCTTACCACTATACCTTAACTCCCTCTACCTACCCTCCTAACCTTTAACTTCCTCTACCCCTTAACCCTTAACTTCCTCTACCCCCTAACCCTTAAATCCCTCTACCTACCCCCTAACCCTTAGGTCCCTCTACCCCCTAACCCTTAAATCCTTCTACCTACCCCCTAACCCTTGAACCTCTCTAAACAATAAGGAACTAATATTCGACTAATCCCCTTTTCAGACAAATCCTCCCCACTTATCTCCCTCTTGAGCCCCCTAGCCAAGCTAGGGCACGTAGCTGAGAGAGAGAGAGAGAGAGAGAGAGAGAGAGAGAGAGAGAGAGAGAGAGAGAGAGAGAGAGAGAGAGAGAGAGAGAGAGATCCTCTTTGGCCTGAGAGACACCCTGGGAGGCTACAGGAAACCTCCCGCCAGATACACGACGCACACATATCATAAGTTTGGCGCGAAAGTCGCCAACTTGGCGGGAAAGAGGATGTGGTCAATGCCTCTGTGTGTGTGTGTGTGGGATGGGGGGGAGGACAAAAAAAAAGGAAAAAATATTGTTTGGTCTCACGCAACACAGGCAAAGGCGAGGGAAAAGGTAAATATAAGTGAACACTGATGTGAATAGGAGAGAGAGAGAGAGAGAGAGAGAGAGAGAGAGAGAGAGAGAGAGAGAGAGAGAGAGAGAGAGAGAGAGAGAGAGAGACTCGGGCGTGGATCTGGGCGGCTCCGGTCAACTACCCGATTCTGGTGCAGTCAGGCGGGGGGGGTAATATTCTACCTCGTAAATACGCCAAATTGTAGCCCGCCCCCCCCCAAAAAAAAAAAAAGAGAGCGCGCCAGGCTCTCGAAAGTTTGGGGTAAGGGAGGGGAGGGGAGGGGCGAGGGGGGGGGGAGGGGAAGTCGCATCACCAAGTGGTGTGTGCAGGGAGAGAGAGAGAGAGAGAGAGAGAGAGAGAGAGAGAGAGAGAGAGAGACGAGTCACCACGTAGCACAACAATAAAATCCTGGTCACAGTCAACATAGAAACAGCAGCAGCAGGCTTTCTCTTACTACCACGCTTTCCCTTCCCCTTCTCTCCCCCCTCTCTTTCCTCAACACACAAGACTCAGGTATACGCATTACAGACAGAGAGAGACGAGGAGGGGGGGGGGGGGGGGGGGCGAGGGCCGAGGGAGGGAGGGAGGGAGTGGGGGGGGGGGACACATAATCAAGATATCACAACTCCTCTCCCATCTCCTTCCCTTTCATGTCGGGAAGGTAATAATGTTAGTTTAGGGGGGCTTTGTGGAAGGGGGTTGGGGGGTTGGGATGGTTGGAACCACGGCATCCACGGACCAGCCATTCTGTAACTGTCAGGTTATGGCTGAGTTGTGATATGTGAATTCATTTTCTTTTTTTTTCTGTGTATAGGCTATTGGGGGACGATAGAGAGGTACGGTAGAAGGGAATGGTAAGTGTGTGTGTGTGTGTGTGTGTGTGTGTGTGTGTGTGTGTGTGTGTCTGTGTGTGTGTGTGTGTGTGTGTGTGTGTGTGTTGCGGGAAATTGGGCAGGTAATGAGCATCAGCACCTGTGGCCCATCTGGGCTCAGTGAGGTTTGGGGTTGGGGGAGGAGGGAGGTGAGGTTTGGGGGAGGATGGAGGGGGATGCTGAGGGGAGGTGGGGGTTGGGGGTGGGGTGCCAGTATTCTCCACATCTCTAGTGTCATCTTCTCCTCCTCCTTCACTCCACCTTCCTCCTATTCCATTAATGTTTCTCTATTGTTCTTCGTCCCTCTTGCGTATATCTTAGTTTTCTTAATGCTCCATTTTAATTCATTTGGCTCTTGGCATCAAAATTTGCTTTACTCAAACCATTCCAAATAGTTCCTTACTTTTCTAAGATCTATTCACATATTTTTTCTGCCTTTCTCTTACCATTCCATTTACCGTATTTGTCCTCCTTGTCGTCTTACATATTTCTCACATATTTGGGGGTCAGCAGCATCGCCACCCTCCAGGAAACGCTGACAGATGAACCATCCAAACAAAACAGAATGGGAGGAGTAAAGTGTTCAAAAGAATCCCATAATGATGATGATGTGAATCGAATCCCATAGCCATGACGTGAATCCTATTGTGATGATGTGAAACCTATTGTCATAACATGAATCCTACTGTGATGAAGTGAATCCTATTGTGATGATGTGAATTCCATAGTGATGATGTGAATCCCATAGTGATGATGATGTGAATCCCATAGTGATGATGATGTGAATCCCATAGCGATGATGTGAATTCCATAGTGATGATGTGATCTCCTGGCGTCGTGAGGTCGTCAAATGACAGTGAGGTTCTGAACAATCTCACACTAGATTAGATTACCCTCGTCGACCTACGAAAGGAATCGAATCGCACACACACGAGTCACGGAAGTAAAACTTACCACAACTTATCGTTTATAGTTAAGCAGAATGCCGAACGCTTCTTAAAGAATACTTTTAATTACGAAAAATATTAATCCATATCCTTCGTTCCATTAAATCTCGTTTCATAAAAACTTGGTAACGGAACAATTTCAAAGTTTATATAAGCCTGATAAATGGATAACAAACTTTATACAAGCCTGATACATGGGTAGAAACGTTTAGACAACCCTAATGAAGGTGTTAATATCTTTAAACAAACTTTTTTAATGGGACAAAAACGTTTAAACAATATGAAATAGGAACAATTTCATATATACAACCTGACGGAGGGATAAGAATGTTTATACAAGTTTGATAAGGGACGAAGACGCTTATGCAAGCCTGCGAAGAGGACAAAACATTTATGCACGTCTGATAGAGGGACGAAAATGTTTCTATAACCATAATAGACGGACGGAAACGTTCACGCACGCATAATATGGTAACAAAAACATTTATAAGCGATAAGGGTATAAAAAAAAACGTCGTAAAGTCTGACAGACGGAGAAACGTTTCTACAACCTACTAGAGGCGCAAAAAAACGTTCATATAAACTTAAGAGAGAGATGAAAAACGTTCAGACAAGCTTGATACGTGAACAAAAAAAAAACGTCCATACGATTCTGAAAAGGGAAATAACGTCCACACAAGCCTGAAAGGGACAAATAAAGTCCATACGCGCCTGACGGAGGGTAAAAAGGAAAGAAAAAAAAAAGCGTTTATACAATCCTGATAAAAGAGATCAATCAAGATTATGCAAGACGGATCAAGGTAACAATAACAGTGGAGCAGGACAATCATGAGAGGAGGAAGGGAAGGAGAAGCCTCGGTCGGGAAGGGTTTAGATTTACAGTCTTTATGACCGCCATGTATATGCAAATCCAATATTAAGTGGCCCTTCCCAGGGACTGGAAGGCTAGGAAGGCGCAGGCCCCCCCCCGGCTCTGGAACACGGGCTTGTGAAGTGCTCCTGCAGCGCGTGTGTGTGTGTGTGTGTGTGTGTGTGTGTGTGTTGGGAGGGATTTGACCATGGGGGGGGCACGGGAAGGAGTGAGCTCTCGTGGGCACGTGGCAGGACTGGCTGCTGGGAACGTGCAGGGATGTGTTCTTGGACATGGGGTTGAGTTGAAGGTCATGGATATGGGGGTTGAGAATTGCTCTCAGACGTGGGTTATGAAGAGAAGAGATCTTGGGTATGGGTCATGAGGTCCTCATGGACATGGGTCATGAGGTGTCCTCATGGATATGGGTTATGAGGTGTCTCATGGACATGGGTCATGAGGTGTCCTCATGGATATGGGTTATGAGGTTCTCATGGACATGGGTCATGAGGTGTCCTCATGGACATGGGTCATGACATGTACAGTACTAACTTACATAGAAATATATATACCAATAAGACTAAGAGTTTTTCTATACTTTTTTTTCAAATCTATCTCTGATCTTCTGCTTTCCGTATCATTTATAGCAAAAGATTTTTCTATTTTCTCACAACACTGTTCCCACCTCCCTGATTTGCATATTGAGATCATGTTCTTCTGAAGTATGCAAAGCGGACGGCGGCGGTGGCAGCAGAAGCAGAAGCAGAAGCAGAAGCTTCCAAAAGTTTGACGCTATTTCTTTTCCCAATATAAAGATGTCGTCGATTATAAGCCAGACCTCCTCCTCCTCCCTCCTTCTCCTCCCCCAGAGATGCAACCCTACCCCTGATCTCTGGGGGAGGGGGGATGGAATAGGGAGTGGGGTCTTCAGGGGGAGGAGGTGGTGGAGGGGCAGGGTGTGGAAGTTCATGGTTTGAACTCCCTCTGTCTTAAGATGCGTGCATGTGTCTGTCTGTCTGTGTCTCTCTCTCTCTCTCTCTCTCTCTCTCTCTCTCTCTCTCTCTCTCTCTCTCTCTCTCTCTCTCTCTCTCTCTCCCCCCTTCGTCTAAACCACCTGTATCTGAACTACCCATTGAAACCCACCCGACGACCACTGAACCATACACGAAATCTGACCTGGATTTAATATGAGGCTGGCTATCGCGTCCCACTCAAGTGTACGGTCGGTGGGGGTCATCTTATTCACATTATGTAAATGTGTACGACACTTCCTATTGAAGGCCATCATCATCATCATCATCATACATCAGGCATACCGTACAGATTTGGAGGGTTGCCTAATGATCGTTAAATTACATTTTGGCCGGGGAAGGAGAGAAAAGCAGAATTTATCGTTCACTGCAGCTAAGGAAAGGTTTACTGAGTTGTGGGAACGATCTTAGGTTCGTGTTTTTTCTCTTTTTTTCGTACGATTATGTTTGCCCGAGTGGAAGAATTCTATTAAGTCTTCACGGAGCGTCCGAGGTGCCTGTTTACTAAGGTAATCCATACGATATTTTTCACAAGAGTCGAGTATACATGTTCCGTCCAGGGATCGAACTGAGTATACATTGGATGTTCCATGTAAGGATCGAACTATGTGCAGTACGTGTTCCATGTAAGGATCGAACTATGTACAGTACGTGTTCCATGTAAGGATCGAACTATGTGCAGTACGTGTTCCATGTAGGGATCGAACTATGTGCAGTACGTGTTCCATGTAGGGATCGAACTATGTGCAGTACGTGTTCCATGTAAGGATCGAACTATGTGCAGTATGTGTTCCATATAGGGATCGAACTATGTGCAGTATGTGTTCCATGTAAGGATCGAACTATGTGCAGTATGTGTTCCATGTAAGGATCGAACTATGAACAGTACGTGTTCCATATAGGGATCGAACTATGTGCGGTACATGTTCCATTGAGGGATCGAACTAGGCGCAGTACGTGCTCCGTAGAGGGATCGAACTATGGATAAAACTCACCACGCGGGAGGACAACGCGCCAGCGGCCGCTAGCGTTGCTGGAGGGGACAGACCCTCCCTCGAGTCTCACTGTGGAATTTAATAATAGAGACAGTGATGTGGTCTACAGATCACCAGGCTTAGGACGTGACCAGCTGCCGTGAGTGGCGCATGCCTGGTGCTGCTGGTGCCTGGCTAGGGAGGAGGAGGAGGAGGAGGAGGAGGAGGAGGAGGAGGAGGAGGAGGAGGAGGGGCCGTCTAGATGCTGTGCTTGAGGGGGGGGGGGGGCAGATATGGTATGGGGTGGGTCGTGTGGGATGGGGGAGGAGAAGGTAACATTTGTGTGTGACGAGGACAGAGCCTAACACTTGTGTTGCCTCGTCTCTTAACCTTGTATATACATATACCAGGACTTTACTCCTATGTATATATGCACACACACACACACACACACACACACACACACACACACACACACACAGAGCAGATACAGACACACACAGCAGATACAGACACAGACATAGAGAAAGACATGCACACACTAGCCTAAGCTCGGCGTCCATTTCTCGACTCTCTCTCTCTCTCTCTCTCTCTCTCTCTCTCTCTCTCTCTATATATATATATATATATATATATATATATATATATATGAGATTGTGGAACATAACACAGTGCGAGATGAATCATTGAAGAACCCCAGTTCAAACATACACCTCTAAAGCCTCAGCCAAGCATCAATATCTTTTCTTCTTTTTGACAGAAATATGAAAAGAGAAAAACATAAATATATTCCTCGTCCGTCAAGAGCCGTGGAGGACTTCAGACGATTTCTTGGAGTCGAGACGATGAGAAATTCTCAAGACCGGGGAAATGAAAATGACAGAGTCACCCCTCAATGTGAAGGTCAAGGATGAGGAGAAAGAGGGGAAAAAAACACGAAGAAAATGGGAGTCAGGAACACACGTACGAAAATGACAAAGTCACCCCTCAATGTGAAGGTCAAGGATGAGGGAGAAAAAAACCGAAGAAAATGGGAGTCAGGAACACACGTATGAAAATTACAGAGTCACCCTTCAATGTGAAGGTCAAGGATGAGGAGAAAGAGGGGGAAAAAACCGAAGAAAATGGGAGTCAGGAACACACGTACGAAAATGACAAAGTCACCCCTCAATGTGAAGGTCAAGGATGAGGAGAAAAAAACCGAAGAAAACGGGAGTCAGGAACACACGTATGAAAATACGACAAAAAAAATATACGAATCTTTTGTCGGTACGAGAAGAACGGAGGGAGAAATACATTTTCAGGACACAGAAAGACTGAGGAGATGAAGCCACACACACACAAAAAAAAATATACAATTGATTCAAGGACTTTCGAGAGAGGAAAAATATACACGAAACAAAAAAAAAAATAATGTTATGACCAGAGAAGAGAGAGAGAGAGAGAGAGAGAGAGAGAGAGAGAGAGAGAGAGAGAGAGAGAGAGAGAGAGAGGGGGGGAGCTGGGAGGTCAACTTCACCTCCACGTATCTACGAAGGTGTGGCCCGACCGACGCCTCTCAGTACCAGACATTCCTTCTGTCATCGATTATATGAGACACACTGTTATATACACAGGTTAGGGGAACTGCGGGTCACACACACACACACACACACATACACACACACACACACACACACACACTCTCACATATTCTATATACCAGACACCTACCTATACCGCCCACGTCCTGGGCGAGAACCATGTCTTGGGTTACTAAATGTTTATCATTCTCTTCGTCTTCCACAACACTTGGAGGAGTCTTATATAAGTTTCGAAGTCACTGTCAATAAGGGGTTTCACCGCCCTACCCTACTGCACTGTATATTTCCTCGTACTCCGGCGTTACCACAGTCCTGATGGATTATAAATCAGCCAATCAAAACATCTTCAACACCCTACCCTACTGCACTGTATATTTCCTTATACTCCGGCGTTACCACAGTCCTGATGGACTATAAATCAACCATTCAAAACATCATAGAGGAAGGCGATGACTGAATGCTACGGTTGGATAGGACGCTCTGTGACTTGGAAAATGGGATGAAGGACAGGAACAGAGACATAGACAATAAAACATCGGTATGTGAATGATCCGTTGAGGATATTAGACTATCACTTCTAGTGACACTCGACAAATACGCAGGTGCAGTGAAAAAGGCTGATAGGAAATGGGATTTCGAGATGATAAATACATCAGAAGATACATTGTCACGTGTGAATGTATACAGAGATGTGGTCTCGACACTCAGGCATACACATGAATATTCCTTTCAGAGTATTCCAAATACCTGGACAGAAGATCCTGGAGCATACATTACCCCTGGACGTCAAAACAGAACCATAAACATCTAATTTACAGTCGAGATATTAGTCGTAAACATCTAATTCAATGTCAAAAAAAAAAAAGAAAAGGGAGGGGGGTGGATTTGGGGGGCGGGGCGAAGCAATAAAAGACAAGGGGAAAGCAATGGAGGTGTGTGGGGGGCGGAAGGAGGAGGGTGTGATATGATTGGGGGGGGGAAAGGGTGGAGGGGAGAGTCCCAGAATGATGGGGGGGGGGGGGAGAGAGGTCCCAGGGTCATGGGGATTTGGGGGGAGGAGAGGTCATCACTCTCCCCCTCCCTCCCCCAAGATGCAGTAAGGTCAATGTTCGTGTCTTGAACGTGACTCAGTCCAACATATTTTGTTTTTCCCAGTTCCGCCATGCACAGCGAATATGCCTCTTGTGTGTGTGTGTGTGTGTGTGTGTGTGTGTGTGTGTGTGTGTGTGTGTGTGTGTGTGTGTGTGAGTGATATATAGAGTGTTAGCAGACACACCTACACAGCAAAAATGTACTGACCTCAAGCCAATTAAAGAAATAAGAGCAGTCTGTGCTAACCTTCACACACACACACACACACACACACACACACACACACACACACACACACACACACACACACACATTCGTTAATAATATCAAAATAAAAAAGAAAATAATAAATAAAAGTCCAGAAACTTAATACGGACTCTCGCCACTAATCCATCAGTCACGTGCCATTAGAAGCAATTAACAGCAAGGCTAATTAACCAGTCGACTGAGACGCCTTTCCCTCTTCACCTCACCACGTAAATGTCTTTCACTTAGAGGCGTGAAGAAAGACTCTCTAGACTCTATATTTCTTTTCTCTTAGAGGCGTGAACAGGGACTCTATAGACTCTATATTTCTTTACACTTAGAGGCGTGAACAGAGACTCTATAGACTCTATATTTCTTTACACTTAGAGGCGTGAACAGAGACTCTATAGACTCTATATTTCTTTTCTCTTAGAGGCGTGAAGAGAGACTCTATAGACTCTATATTTCTTTTCTCTTAGAGGCGTGAAGAGAGACTCTATAGACTCTATATTTCTTTACACTTACAGGCGTGAACAGAGACTCTATAGACTCTATATTTCTTTTCCCTTAGAGGCGTGAAGACAGACTCTATATTTCTATCTGATGGAAGAGGAGGTTTTCATCTCTTTCTTTCTGTGAGACACATGTATGCAAATACGACTCATACCACATCCATCTGTGAGTTTCCTTATTATCTTCCACCATCAAAAAGAACCTCTGAAAGGATCCACTGGTCTTTCATTGTTTCAATTCCTCAATGATCCTTTTGTAGAATCCATTTCAGGCGAGGATTCTTCCGACGTACGATTCTTACACATCTTCCGCTCAGCTGACTACCTCCAGACGTGGGGGGGGAAACTAATCACTTTTTTTATTAGCAAGAAATGACGAGAAATCAAATTTCCAAGTGTAGGAAATATCATGTCCTGCTTCAGCACCATTCATGAGGTTTTTACATTTATGATATACAGTACAATTACGAGTTTGATAACTGGGTTTAACTTAGGAATTAGTGGTTTAATGACAAGGCCCTCGTGCATAGTGAGAATGTGTGATACGTCTTACAATTATCCTAAACACATGAAGAAAGTGTTACAAGGTTGTTCAAGTTGGTGGATGTTGTAGTTTGACGAAGATGGCCCTAATGTCCCTGGCTGGTGGTTCGTTCGTCTAAGGCCCGAACAACCAATCAACCAATGACCTGGGTTAGAAAAAAAAAAGTTTACGAAAAGAAAAATAATAAGTGTCGCTCCAAGTCATAACTCCAGGAACCAGTGTAAGCAAGCTGTTTCACTTCGAGTTATAACTCGATAAACCCGTCGTCCCAACCGCTTCACTTCAAGTTCCAACTCGGGGAAACCCGTACCAGCTGCTTCGTCCTGAGTTATAACTTGAAGAAACCCACTCCAGCTGCCTGACTTCAACTCAAAACTTGAGGAACAACTCCCACACATAACTTGGTTCTTAGTTATGACTTGAACAAAAAAAAAAAATCCTTGAGTGAGTCCTTTTACTCCAGATAGTAATAACTCGAGCAAGCCAAGCTGGCCGAAGTCATGGGACGTCCTAATAGACTTAGTGTCGACCAAAAGGATAAGAAAGAAATGCCCAGGAGGGTACATTCAACCGGCGCCGCGAGATGTGGCCAAAAAATGGAGGAAGGAAAGACAAGTTGAAGTCTTACTTCTTGATAACATTCATGTTTCTATTTTGCGATCTTTGGTATTAATTCATCACCAAGAATGAGGAAAATTGACTGCGACATTATCTATCTATCTATCTATCTACTATCTGAATTTGTCAAGTAATCTAATATCTCTTTTAATATGTGAGAGAGGGATGTGTAGGATGCCTCCTACGGCCATCTCAACGTACATGGGAAGGACAGATAACACAAGACCTAATGGTCTATGACGAGGTTATCTGCTGGAGGACAGTACATGGGAAGGACAGATAACACAAGACCTGATGGTCTATGACGAGGTTATCTGCTGGAGGACAGTGCATGGGAAGGACAGATAACACAAGACCTGATGGTCTATGACCAGGTTATCTGCTGGAGGACAGTACATGGGAAGGACAGATAACACAAGACCTGATGGTCTATGACGAGGTTATCTGCTGGAGGACAGTACATGGGAAGGACAGATAACACAAGACCTGATGGTCTATGACGAGGTTATCTGCTGGAGGACAGTGCATGGGAAGGACAGATAACACAAGACCTGATGGTCTATGACGAGGTTATCTGCTGGAGGACAGTACATGAGAAGGACAGATCACAGAAGACCTGATGGTCTATGACGAGGTTATCTGCTGGAGGACAGTACATGGGAAGGACAGATCACACAAGACCTGATGGTCTATGACCAGGTTATCTGCTGGAGGACAGTACATGGGAAAGACTGATCACAGAAGACCTGATGGTCTATGGAGGAAAAGGGAACCACGGCATCACTGAGCGGTGATCATAGGGTCGAACTACGGCATCAAGACAGACGCCCGCTCGTCAAACACCGAGGAAGGGGGAGACACGGTCGCCCAACCACTGCTCGTGTTGTTTGCATATCATTACATCCATTCCTCGCCACCTACCCATACCCATCCCCCTTCACTACCCCCACCCCTGTGTGTGTATGTGTGTGTGTGTGTGTGTGTGTGTGTGTTGTCCCCTTCATCCCCTACCCCTCCCTTAGGAATGCGTTCCCCCCCTCCCCCCAGCCCAAGCTTAAGTTCAAGCTCTTGTTTTCCCGAACTTAAAAGTTTTTTCTTTTTTTTTCTTTTTCTTTTTTTTTAACTGGATTGCATTTCTCCCTCCCGGACTTAATAAAGCGTCTTTTGCGAGGCCAAAGGAACTGTGGGTCATAAACTGGCATTCTGTATGACGTGTTTAGTCTGATGTGAGCTTGACCCTTTTGCTTGGTGGTCTGGGGGGCCCCCCCGCATTCCAAGGGAGGGGGAGGAGGAGGGGAGGGGGCCCCACATTCCCCCCCTCCTCCCCCACACTACACTGTATGATCTACTGTCCCGACCTGCGGACGTGGGCAACTTCCTGGGCGCTGCAGGAACCTCATGTAGACCCAAGGTCTTCCCCCGGGGTAGGTAGGGAGGTGGTCCAATGTTCCGTCCCTCAGACGGAGCGAATCACTGTCGTCCACAAGATAATGAAGACCATGTTCCTTAGGACGAAGTTCCTATCTAAATCTCACTGTTTATCTAACTTCCATACATACAAGTATCATCGCCAATGATAACAATGATGCGGTTGTCATTGTACTGCCCCGCATTCTACCCTCTACATTGGCATCTACATTATCTGGTTTCCTTTAAGCACGTTTCGTGTTGATATGCTGCCGTGTTCACACCTACAGACAGACGTACACCGCGATGAAGTTCCATTCCTTACGTAGTGGATAAACCAGTGTGACCCATCGCTCGAAGGGTGATAACAAGTGGTAAAGGAAAGACACTCAAGGAATGGATATTCAAGTTTTCTCCTGGATTAAAGTATGGGAAAACATGATGTATATACGAATGTACTCCAGTCTATCAAATTAATCTAAGATTATAAGATGATCACAAAGGGTGAATAGACTCTAGAAATCTCCACCCCCCAAAAAAATCTACAGTACCACAAAATTTCACATTCTTTCCTCCCCTTACCTCACCCACAAGACACAACACACCACGGAAGCAAGCAGCGCTGTTCGCATTTCCGTCTCAACCGTCACCATACGTTCCTATGATCGCAACTGCTTGCTTTGCTGTGTCACACACGACCATCATCACGCTTCCCCCTGCGCTTGCTAGAATGAAGTCAACATCTTCCATCACACCCCCCCATCGCCAACCCGTCTATGAGGAGGGTGGGTAGACTCGTGGGAAAGTGAGAAGGGGAATATGAGAGAGAGAGAGAGAGAGAGAGAGAGAGAGAGAGAGAGAGAGAGAGAGAGAGAGAGAGAGAGAGAGAGAGAGAGAGAGAGAGCAGAGAGTGAAAGCGAGCTGGATGAGGATTTGTTTGGGGTTGCCACGAGAGACTGAGGCGGGCAAGGAGAATGCAAATATTGACCCCAGGACGAACTAGTGGTCGTGTGGGTGGTGGGCGACCCTCCCTCTCACGAGGAGGGAGGAGGAGGAGGAGGAGGAAGGAGGAGAACGAGGAGGAGGAGGAAGGAGGAGAGCGAGAAGGAGAACGAGGAGGAGGAGGAGGAGGAGGAGGAGGAGGAAGGAGGAGAGCGAGAAGGAGAACGAGGAGGAGGAGGAGAACGAGGAGGAGGAATAGGAGGAGGAGGAGGAGGAGCTCTTAAGTAAGGTACATTATGACCAGCACACTCCTTGGCATCAGCCCATGATCCTCCAGCCATCCTCTATAAAGCAATACTTCACATCTTCAAACTTTACACACACACACACACACACACACACACACACACACAGGGAAAATTGTACTATGGTAGAATGGAATTCCCACACACTAAACCAGAGGGTGGTTAACTCCTGACCTTTGACCCACTCAAGCCAAGAAGGCACATTAACATGTGAAAGGTAATCTGGTATCATGGTCGGATTCTGTATCACGTTCCCGTAATGGAATTCACAACACATGAACTACTACACATCTTCCAGGTTGATATACGTGACTTAAGCAATGGACAGTGTCTTCTGACAGTATGAGTCTATGTATGTTTTCATGATGGGGGTCTGGTCGCAACACACACACACACACATATATATATATATATATATATATATATATATATATATATATATATATATATATATATATATATATATATAAATTATACATATAAACTAGAGAAACACCGTTGCCAACAGCGTTCGCATTATCATAAAGGGATCGGCGATGAACCCGGTTCTATAATATGCAAAAACTTCTCGATATCTTGTATATATATTGAACATTTTACATACCTAATTCATAATTTACATATTTTGCCCCCGATGACGTACGAAATTTCAAAGGAGGAAAAAAAAAAAAAAGTAAAAAGAGGTAAAATCCCCATATTACTCTATGTCAAGTATAAGATCACTTGGATGATTTACATACGCTCTGTGTCAAAGGTCAACGTCGATTGATGTGTCTCTCTCATCTCGAAAGCTGTGTAAATTATCATCATCATCATCGTCATCATCCAACCCTTTCATTTGGCGAGCGAAAATTATCAGAAGTTTTCCTGTTGTCCCATGACGATTTGTTTAGATTCGTGAATGTACACACATAACCCGTATATATATATATATATATATATATATATATATATATATATATATATATATATATATATATATATATATCTAATGATATGGGAGAAAGAAAATTACATTTGGATTTCTTGCGTGTTGTAGAAGGTGACTAAAACGAACAGGAGCTGGGGGCTGGAAACCCTCTCTCCCATATACCTAAATCAAGACTGGGAACATATGAAAGAGCCAAGCGAGGAGTGCTCGTCCATCGCGATGGCTTAGGCTGCGGTTTGTCTAAATGTCCATAGGTGTGACTAGGTTCAGAAGAAGGGTGAGACAGGTGGTATGTTTGAGGAGAAGAGCCTGGTCGCTCGTCATTCATGTGATAGTAAGCTCAGGATAGAAATGGTCTGCGAATGTCCTAGTGGTGATGTTTGGCGTTAATGGGAAGAAAGGGTGTGGCACTTCTGTTGAAGGAGAAATTGTGGGAATGTGATAAAAAATAGCACTTCTGTTGAAGGAGAAATTGTGGGAATGTGTAAAAAAAAATAGAGTCGAAGTGAATATAAATGTGGACCAAAAGCGGTAGATGATAGTCCTGTCTATGTACCTGGTTGTGAGAGGTGTGAGGAAGAGAGGCGATTGGTTTGGTAAGACGGGAGTGAGTGTGCTTTAGCAGTTTTCATGCAAAGGATTGGGTATTAGTGATCGTGATTTGAATGCAAGAGTAGGTTCGAGTTGAGGATATGATTATGAGGCTTCGGGTACAAACTGTGATCGAAAATAGTGAACAGCTTGTTGAGCTGTCTGCTGAAAAGGACGATGATTGGAAATATCTGTATTTAAAAGAAAAAAAAGGTAAACATAAGCATATGTGGGTGTGCAAGAACTGCTGGATTATGTACTTGTCGACAGATGTGCAAAGGAGAGACTTTTGGATGTAAATGTGCTGAGAGCACCGGATGGTGTAATGTCTAATCAGCTTTTAATGGAGGTAAGAATAATAGTTTGTGTAGTGGCTTGAGGAAAAGAGAAAATCACATGTGATGAAAGTGAATGAACTTAGAAAATAAGATTGCGTGAGCAGATACCAGAAGAAACTTGGTGAAGAGTGGAGGAAACTATGAGAGCAAACGACACTAGGGTAGTGGCGAAGGATGGAGAGCTGAACATTTGTATCTTTTAAAAAGAGTATAACAATTCCGACAGTGTCGTACGAATGCCAGACATAGTGGGCTTGGTATCACTATACCACTGTGTGATATTTCCCCAATATTCCTCACCATTGTGTGATCTTCCCCCAATATTCCTCACCGTCTATCTGGCTGGATATCCGTGTTTGTATTTCCCTCCAGGACAGAGCTTGTGTGCACGTACTCTGGCCTCATATAGACGAAGTTCTCTATTGTTACTGACTGGGAAGTCATTTTGATTAAGTCCACCCTACACCACTATCGTTTTCTCCCAACACCGTTTTCTCAGA
This sequence comes from Panulirus ornatus, assembly GCF_036320965.1. Classification (NCBI taxonomy): domain Eukaryota; kingdom Metazoa; phylum Arthropoda; class Malacostraca; order Decapoda; family Palinuridae; genus Panulirus; species Panulirus ornatus. The sequence goes on from NC_092286.1 coordinate 7,726,915, forward strand.
CGCAGCACCACTGTTTACTCTCATCACCATGACCCGTTTTCTTCCAAAAACACCAGTGTTATTTACCAAACATCGCATCGTTTTCTACCAGCACCATTACCATTTTCTCCCAGCTGGACTGCCGTTTTCTTCCATTACCACAACCGTTTTCTTGTTACGCCATCACTCTTTCCTCACCATTTTCTTTTTCAACCTTTTTCATCCTACCTTTTGGAATGTAATCAACCCGCACCTTGATGTACGTGGCAGAGGTACTGACAGACTCGCCTCGTGTACCCTTCATGCATGACAGCACTTGAGTGATGTTTGGTTTTAATGTTTAAGAGTTAGTTAACATGGGTTCGTATCCCACACGCCACGCAAGGCTCCGCTCTATCATGGGGGTTCAGATCCCCTTTAACAAGATTACAAATAATAGATACCTGAAGGTAAACAGACTCATTCACTTATTAAAAGTGAAAAACAAAAGAAAAACTTGATCATAATCATTCATTACGCTTTGAATACACTTAACACCTTCACTTAACAAGAAAAATAAATCCACTTATGGAGTAAAACTTAATAAGCAATGAAATAAAAGTATGACATTGCCTTTGAAAATGTATGAGGGGGAGGAGGGGGAGAAAAGTATTCTTTTGCAGACACTGTGAATACACAGAGTCAGACGTACAGGCGTGTGTATACACAAAGATGCACACAAACACGCACGCACATAAGCCCACACTAACAAAAACACGCCCATCAAGTTGTATGAATACATAAACAAATATATATATATATATATATATATATATATATATATATATATATATATATATATATATATATATATATATATATATATCGCAAAATATAGCCCAGTATATACATAATTATAGAAATACATAAGTATCAAAATTCATTGCTACATATTACCCTGGACATCTGTTTAAAACCCGCCATTACATACTATCAGTAACACTCATACAACCTGTACTTTCCCCATCTCACTAAAAGTTCAGCCTATATATAAAAACGATGCGTTTACGTACATATAATATACAGTAATACCTACATTAACATATATATATATATATATATATATATATATATATATATATATATATATATATATATATATATATATATATATATATATATATATTGTAAATATAATGGCCACTTCCCTCCCAAAGGTGAAGGGAAAAGATACAGGGTTAATTAAGCCACATTTACAGTAGTTCTCCATGACTGTGCATCAGATTGAAAAAGAAAGAGGTGGGGGGGAGGAGGGGGGGAGGGAAAAAAGAAAAGGAGAAGAGGGGGGGAAAAAACCCGGTGGAAAATATTGCATGAGAACTGGAAAGGAAGCAATTCCAGGTCATTTCCAGCCAAATTATCTGACTAAAAGCCCGGAAGAGTTCGGGAAAGTGCATCAGTTTCCGAGATACCTCCCTCCCCTCTGTCATCCTCCCTCCCCGCTCCCCTCACACACACACACACACACACACACACACACACACACACACGCTTCCCCTTCCTTCCTGGATTCTTTCTTTTTTTTTTCTGTTGTTGCTGGTAGTGGTGGCGACGCTCGTGTTGTTGTTGTTGTTGTAGTTGTTGTTGTGGTAGTTGTAGTTGTTGTTGTTGTTGGTGGTGGTGTTGGTGGTGGAGACCAGCTCTCTACGTGGCCTCCACCCAAAGGCAGGACACATAATGCATACTTATGAAGAGGGGGGACAAATATGTTGTCGCGACATAGGATACATAATGCATACCCGTGAACAGATACAGATGTGTCCCACGGCAGAGAGAGAGAGAGAGAGAGAGAGAGAGAGAGAGAGAGAGAGAGAGAGAGAGAGAGAGAGAGAGAGAGAGAGAGAGAGGCTCGCCCTCCCTCGCTCCCTAACCTCCTCCAGCCCCGCGTGTGTCACCCACTCAAGATGTTGTACACAGAGAGGCAAAACTAGGCCACTTGTCTCCCTTCTCTCGTACAGGAAATTAGGGACAAATTGGCAAATAAAAACCAAATATTCTCCTCGTCCACCTTGTCTACGTATTACACAACGACCCACTCTGTCGACGATAAACAGGCAGCAGCTTGATAGACAATAAACAAGGAACATCTCTGCAAACACGAAGCAAGGGGCATCACTGCAAACAAAGGGGAATTACCTCTCCCATTTCTACCCTTCCTATATCTGTTTCTAAGCTTATGGGGCGAAGTCGACCCCTCTTGAATTCTCTTCCTTCATCTGTAGTGTGTAGTGATGATGATGAAGATGAGGACGAGTGAGAGATTGCCTCCCATGAACGTAAAATCACTTCCATCGAGATAACACAACACACACACACACACATCTCTCTCACGGACCCTATCTCTTCGAGGTCGGTCGGTCAAGGCAACGGTAAAGAAAAAAAGAAAAAAAGCAAAGTTGTTATCAGTCTTACAATCAGTAATGTCTGGGATATTGATAATTAACAGCATGGAGTACATCAATTAGACCCTGAACGACCAGTAACAGTTAGTTTAACCCTGGACGACAATGCAAAGCAGTGCTTAATGTATACAACCTTCAACATCAACGGAAGGATAAAAATGAAGGTCGGATCTTTAGGGTCAAAGTAAAGCAATGTTTAAGAGGTTCAG
>NC_092286.1:7734543-7759543 GCF_036320965.1 Panulirus ornatus
TATATACGTAAGTGCGTATACGTGGTGTGTGTGTGTGTATGTGAGTGTGTGTTAGTGTGTGTGCGTGTGTGTGTGTGTGTGTGTGTGTGTGTGTACGTGTGTGTGTGTGTGTGTGGTGTGTGTGTGTGTGTGTGTGTGTGTGTGTGTGTGTGTGTGTATTAAACGCAAAATCATTTCTTCTCGGGGATTTCATCCTCACTTGAAACTATGGGGCACAAAAATACTTCAGCTTCCGGCTATACTTTTCTCAGCTGATGGACAGTAGCTCAAAACTTTGCGCGAAGCTAAAAATAGAGAGAGAGAGAGAGAGAGAGAGAGAGAGAGAGAGAGAGAGAGAGAGAGAGAGAGAGAGAGAGAGAGAGAGACTTTAAATGAAGTTTGTTTATATATATATATATATATACGACAGTGTTGCGCGTGATCTAGCGTATGCTGCACACCACGAGGAAGTATGAAACACTGTAAGTCCCAAGTGCACTTTCGTGCGATCATCACCTCATCGGGGGAGATAAGAGGGATTCCTTCATCTTCCCTGATGATGTAATAATCACACGAAAGTGCACTTAGGACCTACCGCGTTTCATCTTTCCTCGTGCATATATATATATATATATATATATATATATATATATATATATATATATATATATATATATATATATATATATACATATATATACATATATATATATATATATATATATATATATATATATATATATATATATATATATATATATGAAAATTATCTACATAATGAGAGAATATAAATGAATATAAGTGATACCACTGCTAAAGATAAGTCATTTATTTATGTAATGAAATAAGGAAGGATGTTCATTCACGAGAGAAATCAAGAGAGAAAAACTAACTGCGTTATTGAGGTGCGTTCACTTAAACTTCGACTTCCAAAATGAATTACGAAAAGAATCGCATTTACCGCGAGTCGTCACAAGCCAGGGAAGCGATACGAAAGAAAACGGTTGGTGGTGGCGACTGAGACGGGCACTTATGTAAAAGTGCCTTTAAGCTGGCCACGCGGGGTCAAAGGTTAGGACAGAGGGGGGGGGGGATATGAGGACGTCAGCCAACTGAGCGGTCCTAGCTACCTACCTGACCTGACCTGACCTGACCTGACCTGACCTGACCCTCAAAACGACGTAACAAGCCCAGACGAGCGGTGGATGAAGCTTTATTAGAAAACTTTGGCCAGTGGGGGCCCAAATCTAATATGTCGTCGGGCCCGTTTTCTCCACCAGGGCCCCCCACTGAGGGGTGAGGGGGGGAGGGGGAGGATAAGGAGGGTAGGGATGGAGGTATGGATCGGGAGGGGGGGGGAGTGGCGGGTAAGGGGAGATGGAAGGGAGGGAGGGATAAGGTGGTTCAGAGGGAAAGGGGAGAGGGGGGAAGGGGAAAGGGAGGGGGTTGGATCAGGTGTTGAAGGTGGTGGTGGTTGGTGGGGGAAGAAGGGAGGATGGGAGGGAGGGAGGGGTGATGGATGGAAGGGAGGATGGGAGGGAGGGAGGGGTGATGGATGGAAGGGAGGATGGGAGGGAGGGAGGGGTGATGGATGGAAGGGAGGATGGGAGGGAGGGGTGATGGATGGAAGGGAGGATGGGAGGGAGGGAGGGTTGTGAGTGAACTTTGCACCTGACGGTCGTGGGAAAACAGGATGGGAAAGGGAGCATGAAGGGAGAGAGAGAGAGAGAGAGAGAGAGAGAGAGAGAGAGAGAGAGAGAGAGAGAGAGAGAGAGAGAGAGAGAGGTTAGGTATGGTCACATTTAGGTCAACTTTCCTTTCAGTTAGGTTAAATTAAGTTAGGTCAAACAAAGCATCCAGCTAGGTTAGGTTAGGTTAAGTTACCTTAACTTACGTTAATACAGACGCAACATCCTGTAATCATGGGTGACGTAGAGTATGCTGTACCCGTATACTGTAACATACTATGGTCTACCGTACATTTTTAGTCCCGTACTGTACCTTGGCTCGGTGCTGTGGTCTAAGATAAGAAGGAAAGGATGGAAGCCATCAGCGCCATCTAACTTACCTGCAATGAAAAAGAGAGAGAAAAAAAATACATTAGCGGGTTCTCCAGTGTTCAGTGTAAGAGTGCGATGGTGTGAATATTTTACAGCGATGGATCATTTCGAGAGTGATGGAGTGTCATACAAAATGATGGAGAGTGTTGAGGTGGGTGATGGTGCGTTCTTACGGTGATGGAGCGCTCGGAATTGAACCCATGGATACTTGAACGGTGTTGTGGTATGCCCTGCTGTAGCTGGGGAAATGTCAAAATGGCGATGAAAGAGAGAGAGAGAGAGAGAGAGAGAGAGAGAGAGAGAGAGAGAGAGAGAGAGAGAGAGAGAGAGAGAGAGAGAGATTTTACCAGCACAAAGAACCTCGTATTTTCCTAACAGATAAGAAAATGGTGAGGCGACAGTGTAGTGATGATGGTGATAATGATGAATGTCAGAGGAGTAATGATGGTGACGATGATGGTCATGATCCTGATGATGCAGGTGATTAACATGTCGACTAATGATTAAAAAGATTAAGCAGCAACAACAAAAATTGTCTCGTTTTGTATGAGGAAATGAGACTAAAATCGAACACCAGACGAGTCTTCCAGTCTGCCCCTGGAAAGATGTCTTCCAGTCTGTCCCTGGAAAGATGTCTTCCAGTCTGTCCCTGGAAAGATGTCTTCCAGTCTGTCCCTGGAAAGATGTCTTCCAGTCTGTCCCTGGAAAGATGTCTTCCAGTCTGTCCCTGGAAAGATGTCTTCCAGTCTGTCCCTGGAAAGATGTCTTCCAGTCTGTCCCTGGAAAGATGTCTTCCAGTCTGTCCCTGGAAAGATGTCTTCCAGTCTGTCCCTGGAAAGATGTCTTCCAGTCTGTCCCTGGAAAGATGTCTTCCAGTCTGTCCCTGGAAAGATGTCTTCCAGTCTGTCCCTGGAAAGGACACATTATTTCCAGAGGTCTGATGACTTCGACCCAAGCGAGCAGCACATGAGAGCAACGGTTCTCTCTTCGAAGGATATGGTAGGTCGGATCTCACGAGACTTGTTGAGAAGAGAGACAATAAAACTCTCTCTCTCTCTCTCTCTCTCTCTCTCTCTCTCTCTCTCTCTCTCTCTCTCTCTGTATGTATGCAGTGAGCTGTCTTTAAAGAAAGTCTCTGTTAACACTATGGCTCGGCAGTGGGCGGGCAACAGTCCACAGCAAATGCTCTGTAGGATTGGCAAGTGTAATGGAATTCGTGTAGCATCCAGTCTCGCTTTTATATTTCCTCCCCCTTTTTTTTTTTTGAAAAGTGTTCTTTTATAGAGTCGTTGAATATTGGGAACCTTCGCGTGTTATTACGCTTATAATGTGACCCTTACCTGGAGGATACGATTGTGATTCTTACCTGGAGGATGCGATCCCCTCTCCTTTTTGCCACCCAAGGGGCAAAATGGTCCATCTACTGCAGCCTATAGCGGCATAAAGAGGTTCCAACTCCCTTTATAACAGGGACACCTGGAACGATTCGAACACTGCATCGAGGCCATAAATGCTGATTCAGCGATGTTCCATCGAGCGAACACAGAAGGGTTTCGCTGGCTTCTGAAGCCACGAGGAAATGAGACGAGGTTCGAAACCATGTGGAACCCGTGTGGAACCGCGAAGTTCAATTGTGTTGATCCAAGGCCTCCTGTGAGAGAATATAGGATCGTACGTTAATCCGATCAGGTGCCAGGCAATGGGGTTTGAATGGATAAATGTCGAGCATTATATATCGAATTTATGAAGCGTTTCGAAGATTGCTTCATAGGCATAAACTCCGGCTTCATTAGCTCGCTGTGTCTTTAGGTCGACGGGGAGGTTATATTAGCTGAACCATGAGATAATGCGAGGAAATATGAGGCCTCGGCCATGGATATAGACTTAATCTAGTGGAGAAAACTAGTGTAATCACACCAAGAGCCAGGTCGGGTACGTGTCGAGACGAGAACTGTTTCAAAAGCACTTCGGTGCGACAGAGTTTGAAACATCGAACCGCATGAAGACTTGACCAGACCTGCTAGTTTTAAGGCTGTTGTATAACTGTCTGATATAAAAGGATCCAAACTCATTACATAACCAGAAGCACAAGATGATTATATATATATATATATATACATATATATATATATATATATATATATATATATATATATATATATATATATATATATATATATATATATATATATATTAGAGTAAGGCTATATCAGTTTTGGATTACATATGTATATATATATATATATATATATATATATATATATATATATATATATATATATATATACACACACAGACACACCGTCTCAGCTAACTTAAAAAGAAGCGCATTAGTTCCCTAAAGCAAATAAGATAATCGGTAAAAGTAATTCTATTTACGACGTCTAAGAATGGCAGGCTTTTAGCTCCCATTCCCCCCCTCCAGTTTTGCTCCCATTCCCCCCCTCTCCCCAACGCAATTTAGCTCCTATTCCTCCACTTCCTCACGTCAATTATTTTCTGTCAGTTTTCTTTTCCGACGCTTTTCGCCTGTTGGTCAACACGTTGTTGATCTATTTCTTTACGTCTGTCGTAAATCCTGTTCTGTCTGTCTGTCTGTCTGTCCTTTTTCCTCTCTCTCTCTCTCTCTCTCTCTCTCTCTCTCTCTCTCTCTCTCTCTCTCTCTCTGGTCGTGTCGCGTCTGGTCGTGTCTGCTGGTCCAGTGAGGGCGGCGTCAGCCAGGCCGGCTGCTGGGAGGGAGGGTAAGGAGGGAGGGTAAGGAGGGTAGGGAGGGAGGGGAGGGGAGGGAGGGGAGGGAGGGAGGGAGGGAGGGTAGGGAGGGGAGGGAGGGAGTAGTGGGGGGGGGGGGGTTAGAGAGACTCGTTAGCCAAGAGGCAGAAGAAAATGGGACGTGACCATGGGCGGCAATGGTCAAATCATCCTCGTCAGAGGGATGAGGGTGGCGGACCTGACCCCTCTCTCTCTCTCTCCCCTCACCCTTACCCCTCACCCCTTACCCCTCACATGTTCCTTACCCTCCCCCCCCCACCCCCGGCGTCTCCACGGGGGGGTTCTGTGTGACCAACCACTTCTCCATCTTTGGGTGGGTGGGTACAATTCATTTATTCATTCATTTATTTTGCACTAATAATAATAACTCATTATTATCATTATCATTATTACTATCAATATTATAATTATTATCATCATCATTATTATATTATTATTATTATTATTATTATTATTATTAGTTTATTACTGTTATTACTATTATCATCATTATCATCATTAGTTTATTACTGTTATTATTATCATTATCATCATTATCACTAGTATATATTTCTAAGGCAAAATCTCAACGTAAGTACTCCTATGTGGGTAGGTAAGGAGGTAGGTTGGCAGTACGAGGCAGGCAGGCAGGTAGGTAGGTAAATAAGTAGGTAGGTAGGCTGGTAGGTAAGAAGGCAAGTAGGTAGGCTTGTAGTGTAGGTATGTAGGTGAGTAGGTAGAGTGGTAAGTAGGTAGGCTGGTAAGTAGGCAGGCAGGTAAGTAGGCAGGCAGGTAAGTAGGTAGGCAGGTAAGTAGGTAGGCAGGTAAGTAGGTAGGCAGGTAAGTAGGCAGGCTGGTAAGTAGGTGGGTAGGCTGGTAAGTAAGTAGGTAGGTAGGCTGGTAAGTAGGTAAGCAGGCTGGTAAGTAGGTAGGCAGGCTGGTAAGTAGGTAGGCTGGTAAGTAGGTAGGCAGGCTGGTAAGTAGGTAGGCTGGTAAGTAGGTAGTGTGGTAAGTAAGTAGGTAGGTACTCCCTCTAAAAGTCCCTTTTATGAAATAAAACGAACTTTCCCCGCCTTCGGTAAGGCTCTGAATCTCTTTCACTTCTCGATAATGATTCACCAGGTCATATTCTCTCTCTCTCTCTATTTATCTATCTGTCTATCTGTGTATCTATTTATCTATCTGTCTGTCTATATGTCTGTCTATTTATTTATCTGTATGTCTGTCTGTCTATATATTTTATGTCTGTCTGTCTATCTATTCATTTATCTGTCCATGTCTGTATATCTGTCTGTCTGTCTACCTGTCTATCTGTTTACCTGTCTATCTATCTGTTTATGTACCTGTACGTCTATCAGGCTATCTATGTATACATCTATCTGTCTATATCTATTTACGTAGAGAGAGAGAGAGAGAGAGAGAGAGAGAGAGAGAGAGAGAGAGAGAGAGAGAGAGAGAGAGAGAGAGCTAATATATTCTGCGTCTTGGGGAAGACCTCAGTTCCTCGTGTGTCCCAACAGGAACATGTGCAACACCGTGTGTGTGTGTGTGTGTGTGTGTGTGTGTGTGTGTGTGTGTGTGTGTGTGTTGGGCAGGAAGGACCCCCCTGGGGGGCTGTCGCAGGGCCTTGCTGGCGTCGGGTCTCAGACAGACAGACAGACGTCGCGTCGTCTTACAACGGAGAGGGAAGTTGGGGGGGGGGGGGTAGGAGGAGGGAGGGAAGGAAGGGGGGGGAAGGGAAGGAAGGGGTGTGTGGGGGGGGAGGGGAAGGGGGGAGGTGGGGTGCACTTGACCTGGACGTTACACACGGGAATACTGGGAAAAGGGGGGGGGGAGAGGAGGGGGGGTAGTGTAGAGAGAGAGAGAGAGAGAGAGAGAGAGAGAGAGAGAGAGAGAGAGAGAGAGAGAGAGAGAGAGAGAGAGAGGCAGAGTCTACGTGGTGCACAGAATCTAAATCCGCGCTACGTAATCGTCCTAACAGAACCTGAAGCGTCTGGCGGCTAATCCTTCGGTCTAACTTAGGTTACCAGGGCGCGCATCTTACTCCCTCCCTCGGAGACGCAGTCCATTTAGCCACACACACATACACACACCACCACAAAGCCTCCCCACACACACACACACACACATACACCCACCACAGGACCTATGGGGCGCGAGGCGCACCTACAACCATCCACGAAGCCTCAACCCTTTTTACCACAATGACCACGAACGCAGAACCGAAAAGAAAAAAATGTATGTCCAAACAATCGTTCGCTTTACAAGAGCGAGAGAAAGAATTTGGATGGAGGGTAGTGGGCGTGGTGGTTCATTCCCTCGAGGTCCTGTGTTATGAAATGTCTACTTTAGTGACCTTCATCAACGCTAACGTGCACACACCCCCACGCTGATGAATACACCATGACCTTCTCCCCACAACACGGGGGGAGAGTGGAGATGCCATCTGTGATATGACGAAGACGAAGACGATGGCAGCGGGAGAGCAGCAGCAGCAGCAGCAGCAGCAGCAGCGGCAGCAGCAGCGGCTGCATCTGTTGCTCAGTAAATGGTAGTGGTGACAGAGAGAGAGGAGGGGGGACCAAAAACAGCGGTGCGTTTTGGCTTGTAATAATAACGAATGTTCAGTTGACAGAGAACGGGGATGTCCAATGTGGACACCTCTGGTAGTGAGGGGGGGATTATGACACGCTCTAGATAATGGCGAATGTTTGAATTGGACAAAGTTTTTCATCAGCGTGTAAGCCAGGCACGGGATGCTGTTACCGTTACCTCATTCTCGGGTATGTCATCGCTGGCACAGGTTGGGGCTATGGGTGTCCCCGAGTTACTGCGGGTTAATCAGGTAGATATACTGGTTCGGTGCATGATTTGCAGACCCTGATGAGATACGTGGAAGACCTTCGTGATCATCTGAGGACGGTATGTGATTGGCGGGAGTCTGAAAGACCACATCCAAGACGACCAAAGAGTTCTAAAGCCTCAAACGTTCGATCATAGGTGTACAAACCCCTCTCAGATGATTCAGATCCCATTTTACATCTGTATTTAGGAGACGAAAGACGTCATCGAGTCCAGAGATTCCTCTCCAGCCTTCCCTAGATAACCAACAGGGACCATACGACAGACGCAAAGAGGACTTACAACATCGCACACAAGTCGCAAGTCTTAGACAGCTCACCCTCAAAGTTACACCTTCCATAGACGTCCTCTCCTCCCCTACACACACACACTCACCCCTCCTACCCTGTGGAGACTGGTGCACACATGGGTTCCAAGACCACAAGGAGCACAAGGAAATAGCACTAAGGTCCTGGTTGTATCTCTCTATGCAACATGCCTTCACCAACAATCTCTGTCTCGCACGCCTCACTCGAATTCGTATAATATGCTTTCGGTATGGATGAATATCAAAGAGGTCTGGGCTGGCTGAACATACAAAGTTACTCGCACAAGTCGAGCCAAGCCTCCGCTCCAAACTTGTTTGTGTTGTCATAGATTCAGTTTATGAATAAACTTTCCCCTCAACAGTCATAACAAGATCTCTAGATATAGGATAATATTGATTTAAGAAATGTCCGTCTTAATGTGCCTTATCTTAATACGTCCGTAACAAACATATCCAAGTAGGATTTCTTTCTTTTTGTTTTTTTTGGAAATGATCTGAAATGGGATTATAAATCTTAATATGAGAAAGAGTTTGGGTGAACATATATCAAATTTTGTCTACACACACATCCGGTGACAGTTCAATGCAAGAGAGAGAGAGAGAGAGAGAGAGAGAGAGAGAGAGAGAGAGAGAGAGAGAACCCATCTAGGGAGGAAGGAGGAGGAGGTAAGAGCAGGCCAGCCCAGCGCCCCCTACCCTCCAGCACTGACTGGACAGTCCCTGTTTGGGACCCGATGCTCAGAAAACCTAATCAAAAAGATGATTTCCCGAAGGTACGAACTTCCTATCACGCTATATATATATATATATATATATATATATATATATATATATATATATATATATATATATATATATATATATTCCTATGAGTCCACGGGGAAAATGAAACACGATAAGTTCCCAAGTGCACTTTCGTGTAATAATCACATCATCAGGGGAGACACAAGAGAGAAATACAACAGTCAGTTGATATACATCGAAGAGACGAAACTAGGACGCCATTGGGTAAACATGTGATTGTTTTGGACATATATACATATATACATATATACATACACCTTCCTGGACACGGGTCATCACCACCATCCAACGCTGGAACACTGTGTCGTCTACAGACACGTCTCTACACAACCTCGCTATCAACAGCAGAGGTTCCCAGGGCCTCCTCTAAATGTGACCTATATTTCCCACTGGGATTTTTTTTTTTTTTTTTTTTTTTTTTTTTTTTTTTTTTTTTTTTTTTTTTTTTTTTTTTTTTTTTTTTTTTTTTTTTTTTTTTTTTTTTTTTTTTTTTTTTTTTTTTTTTTTTTTTTTTTTTTTTTTTTTTTTTTTTTTTTTTCATCAATCCGGATCCTAGTCAGTTCGAGTAAAGGAAAACAGCTTACGCAGGTGTAGAATCATGAACTAGAGTCCTCTGTTAGTCTGCAGCTCTCTGGGTTGAGATCACGGACTCATCAGCTCCTTGATTCTGGAAGTCTACTTTCTGAGTTGAGAACAGCGAACACACTCTAGGTTGAGAGTCAAGACGAGCTCTGCGAAATCAGTAGAGGAGTTTGATGTCGAAGAAGAATCAAGGGGAAAGGGCTTAGAGGGATGAGGAAGTCAAGGGGGATGGGAGGGGTGAGGGAGCGAGCGCTGGGGTTGAGGAGGAGAAGGAGCGGAAGGCTCAGGTTGAGGAAGTCAAGAACGACCGAGGAGGAAGTCAAGAGCGAGCCTGGGTTGAGGAAGTCAAGGAACGGAGTTCTGAGGTTGAGGAAGTCAAGGAACGGAGCTCTGAGGTTGAGGAAGTCAAGGAACGGAGCTCTGGGGTTGAGGAAGTCAAGCAGTGGAACGCTGGAGTTCAGGAAGTCAAAGAACGTAAAGCTGGGGTTGAGGAAGCCAAGGAGCGCAGCCCTGTAGTTAAAAAGTCTTCGTCATCCATTGATCGCGAAATACAAAACTCTCCTTCGCGAAAGCGACCATAAAGACGTCGGCGATGTAGACAGTGTTATTCCACTAAAAATAACAACCGTTATTTCCTTTAATAACTGTTATTTCCTTTGGTTACGAGGCTGGAAGGATGCGTAGGTGATACAGGAGCAGAAATTAGGTCCCTCTTCCCTCTCCACCCAGGGAGGACCACACATCCTACGACAGACGACCGGTCTGCACTTCACGTGGCCTATAAGATCATACAACCTTATAATATCTCAGGGGGGGAGTGGGGGAAATACATGCAAGGGGGGGGGAGAGGAGGGGGAATGAAATGAATCTCCGGGGTGTGTCTCGGGGGGGGGAAATAATATCTCAGGGGGGAGTGGGTGGGGGGGAATACATGCAAAGGGGGGGAAGGATGAATCTCCGGGGTGTGTCTCGGGGGGGGGGGGGTTAGGATGAGTTCGAGGACTTCAGTTTTCAAGGATGATGAAGTCAGGACCACCTCCTCCTCATTCTCCTCCTCCTCCCCCTCCTCCTCTTCCTCCTCCTCCTTCCTCCTCCCTCTCTTCAACCTTCCCCCAGGGGGCCCCACAGGTGATGAAGCCGGGGGCCCGACCGCCTTCCCAGACCATGAATTTCTTCTCCACACACACCCCCACACCCCCCTCCCCCCTTCTGCATCACCTTCAGGAAATGTAGACAACACGAGAGAGAGAGAGAGAGAGAGAGAGAGAGAGAGAGAGAGAGAGAGAGAGAGAGAGAGAGAGAGAGAGAGAGAGAGAGAGAATCGCAGGCTTGGCAACCCCCAAAGACAACAACAACAACAACAACAACAACAGCAGCAGCTTCTTCCTCCACCAGCATCCACCATCACCATCCACCAGCATCCACCATCCACCACCTCCCAACCAGCGAGGGAGGAGCAGCAGCAGGAGGAGGAGGAGGAGGAGGAGGAGGAGGAGGAGGAGGAGGAGGAGCAGCAGCAGCAGCAGCAGCAGCAGCAGCAGCAGCAGCAGCAGCAGCAGCAGCAGCAGCTTCTTCCTCCACCAGCATCCATCACCATCCACCACCTCCCAACCAGCGATGGAGGAGCAGGAGGAGGAGGAGCACCAGCACCAGCACCAGCAGCAGCAGGGGCGGTGGTGGGAGGCGGCGCAGCCCGTCTTCCGGAATTCATTTTGATGAAACATTGATTCGTTTTCTTGATGTCTCCCCGCCTCCGTGTCTCGATCATTGACGATACTGTTTTTCCCTCTCTCTCTCTCTCTCTCTCTCTCTCTCTCTCTCTCTCTCTCTCTCTCTCTCTCTCTCTCTCTCTCAGTATCTCACTGATTCGTTCTCTCGGCTTCTCTCTCTCTATATGGCATTCACGGTCTCGGTGTCTTGGACGTCTCATTGGTTCCGGTGTTTCGGTGGTTCATTACCTCTCTTCTCTCTCTCTCTCTCTCTCTCTCTCTCTCTCTCTCTCTCTCTCTCCCCCCCCACTCACCACCACTCATCACTCTTCACCTCACGCTCTGAATAAAATACCTTATACCCTCATAAACCCGTTCCCTTAACTTACCTCATCTTCAGCTTGGCTGAATCATTCAAAAAGTCTCACCTCGCTTCTGTGAAGTCGCACACACACACACACACACACACACACACACACACACACACACACACACACACACACACAGAGTCAAAGGCACTTGTAAGTGTAAATGAAAAAAAAAAAAAGGGAGAAGGTTTGGGTGAAAGAAATGTTTTCTCTTCAGGATTTGTCAAAGGAAAACCCCCATACAGGGTTGGAGCCCCTTTGGAGTGTATCTTTACATCCTGCAGGAGGAGAACCTAACCCTCCTTCTACAGGCTCAGGCCCTCACACAGAGGTCCTCTCTCTCTCTCTCTCTCTCTCTCTCTCTCTCTCTCTCTCTCTCTCTCTCTCTCTCTCTCTCTCTCAACCTCTTATTAACTCTCATGCTTACGACTCTTACAAGTTCAAAGGAAGACGCTCTTACCACTTTCGTCACTAAGAATCCCAGTCATAACCCGGTCAAAGACGAGGTTCGTTTGCTTGTTTTTTTTTTGTGTGTGTCTTTAACTTGTGTTCCCCGAGGTCTCGCCGTAGAGAGAAAAAGCAACACTCATATCCACCCTGTTTAAGGCTCCCACAGACGACGCACATCCCTCCCAAATACATATATATATATATATACATAAGACTCCCCAAATCCCATTTATCTTCTCCTCCCTGATATAGTTTAGACTCCCTGAACCCGCCCACCACCACCAGCCAAGATATGAGCCTCGCACAAGCAGGAGGAGGAACTTCCCGGGGTAAAAACCCGAGTGGGGGAGGTAACATCAGAGGGAACAGTTCATCCCACACCTCATCAAGCAACCAGACATCTCCCACACTCCCTCCCTCCTCCCTCACTCCTACGCCGCTCCCTGTTGCCCTGAGTGGCTTGTTGCCTCATACACGAAGGAATGAGGGTGTGTGAGGGGGGAAGAGGGTGTGTGAGGGGGGAAGAGGGTGTGTGAGAGTGAGAGGGCGTGCGGAAGAGGGTGTGAGGAAGAGGGTGTGAAGAAGAGGTGTGTGTGAGGGAGAGGGTGTGTGAATCAGAGGGTGTGTGTGTGTATGTGAGAGAGAGAGAGAGAGAGAGAGAGAGAGAGAGAGAGAGAGAGAGAGAGAGAGAGAGAGAGAGAGAGAGAGAGAGAGAGAGTGGGCGATGGAGTTAGAGAAACAGGTTGGGTTTGATTACACAAACACACACACACACACACACACAACAAAAATAGATGAAGGTGATGTGGACAAGGATCTAATGAAGATAGGGATACAAAGAAGAGATTAAGAGAAGCGAGAAGACGGAGGGAAGACATGGCAAGAGGGGAGAGCGACAAAGGGTCATAAAGGGAGAGTTACGGTAGAGGAAGGAGGAGGAGGAGGAGGAGGAGGAGGAGGAGGAGGAGGAGGAGGAGGAGGATGAGGGGGAGGAGGAGGAGGGGCTGGTAACGGTGAAAAGGGAGGGGGGGGGGAAGAAGAAGAAGAAGAACAAGAAGCAGATGAAGAAGAAGAAGAAGAAGCAGGGGAGTGGAGAGGAGGAGGAGGAGGAGGAGGAGGGAGGGGAAACAATAGAAAAATGAGGAGCAGTTTAAGGAAAAACAGCAAAGTATCAAATGGAAGGAAACTAAGGTATCGTATAGAGAGAGAGAGAGAGAGAGAGAGAGAGAGAGAGAGAGAGAGAGAGAGAGAGAGAGAGAGAGAGAGAGAGAGAGAGAGAGGAGCAGCAGGTGTCCGTCTGGGTGAGGCACAGGAACATCTGGACTCGACAAGAGAAAGGCTGGGACGACGCTGTCCTTGTGGTGCCCTGCTGTGTGTGTGTGTGTGTGTGTGTGTGTGTGTGTGTGTGTGTGTGTTGGTCTGTGCGTTCCCTGCAGCCGAGGAGAATATGGCCATCGCAGACAACCTCTGTCTGTCTGTCTTTCTGTATCTCTCATTCTTCCCCCCTTTTTTTTCCCCCAGAGTCGAGGTTCGTTTCTCTCTCTCTCTCTCTCTCTCTCTCTCTCTCTCTCTCTCTCTCTCTCTCTCTCTCTCTCTCTCTCTCTCCTCTTCGACAGCGGATCGAACCCCAGGACGCAGGACACACACAGAGAGAACAGCACCTCCTAGGGATAAGAAGCCTTGGGAAGACACGCTCACGAGGTAGAGACTAAGTCATGTGAGTACGCACCTCCTGGGATGTGGGAGGACGGGGTGTCTGCCCCCTGCCCCACCTGCACTGTTTACACTGGGAGGGAGGGAGGGAGGGAGGGAGGGAGGGAGGGAGGGAGGGAGGGGAAGGGAGGGAAGGGAAGGGAGACTTGAAAGAGTGATATTCACAGTTTACATGACGTAGACTGATGGTCACTTGAAAGGCAACATGGTATGATGATGTAAACTGTCCGTTATGTGATACTGTCTCATGTTTACCTGATGTAAACTAATGCGTACGCATGAAGTAAACTGGTGTAAACCCACGAGGACATCATGTCATCGGATGATGTCTACATTACCTCTGTTCTTGGACGGGGCCTTAAGTGGTATGTTTTGAATAGCTCTGGTCTGTGTATACACACACTCCCTCAGTGTCTGTCATGTATGAATTACTGAGGAGTATAGTGTATTGATCTGTTTGCCTGTTGCTGGTGTGTGTGTGTGTGTGTGTGTGTGTGTGTGTGTAAGGGAGGGAAGAAGCATTGTTCATCGGAGTGAGGCAGAGTGAGGCGTGGTACAGACAGCCATAACATAGCGAGGCGCGGTCTGGCGGTGAGGCGCGGCATGGGTGAGTGGGTGCGGCAGCCTGGGGAGGAGGGAGAGGGAGGGAGGAGGTTGTTGCCTCTGCTGTGGCTGAGGAGTGGTGATGTGGGTGGGTGGAGAGGGCGTTGGGGGGTTGGGTTAGGGAGGGCCGTGTCTGAGGTAGCTACCACCACCGCCGCTGCCGTCGGTCGCCACCACAACACCAACACGACGACGACGACCACAACGACTACGACGAACACGACCACCGCCACAACGACAACGACCACCACCACCACGACCACGACGACCACGACAACAGGTCCCACCACACCTGTGCTCCTCCAGGGGGGGCGGCAAAGGACGACCCTTCCCTCCCACCTCCTTTCTTCCCCTTTCCCTCCATCACGGGTCCAGACTGCGCGTCCATCCCTGATCATAAAGGCGTATGAGACAACTCCCTCACGACCTCCGGAAGGGCTTCAATAGGACGACGTCCCGAGGCTTCAACGGCGTCTGCGAGTGTTCCAACATGGCTTCCTAAGAGCTCTGATATGGCCATAACCCCGAGGGCTTTTAATGGCGAGCGAGTGGTCCAAGATAGCGAACCAAGTGCTCCAATATGGCGACCAAGTGCTTCAAGAGAGCTATCATTTGGGGCTGTGAAACACCACACACAAGAGGATGGAAATAGCTGTAACTTGAGGCCAAAATGGAATTCCAGTATTCCCAAATGCCTTTTCTTCGTTTCCATCTCGAGGATGACAAAGCCAAACCAGTGGTTCGATACAGCTGAACCTCATGGCAAGACTGAGAGAGATCAAGTTTACACAAATAAAGGAAATGTTGATGTACGCAAACGTAAAAGTGACAAGAGGAAAAGAAAATGTTGATTCCAGTGAGAGCAATACCGGTAAAAAACTAAACAGATGAATAGATAAGAGATAAATATCTAATTGGATAGATAGATAGACAAATGGATAAACGAGTAAAATATCAACCAATCAACCAACTAGATAGACAGAGATAGATAGATAGATAGATAGATAGATAGATAGAGAGAGAGAGAGAGAGAGAGAGAGAGAGAGAGAGAGAGAGAGAGAGAGAGAGAGAGAGAGAGAGAGAGAGAGAGAGAGAGAATATCCGAGGTAGAGCAGAAGCTGAACTTCAGACCCACCGCACAAGCCAGCTGACATAAAAATGAGACAAGATAAACTTATTCACGTGTGAGCAAACCACTTTTATATCTACAAGCCGTGCGACTTTTGCTTCACAACACCCATTTACTTCTTCTCAAACTAAAGGTCGATGCTTGGAGCACTGGGAGAGAGAGAGAGAGAGAGATTCTTTTCTCACGTCTGTATGCAAGGCACAAGAGACTTGCCATCGACACACACACACACACACACACACACACACACACATATATACACACAGCATTGCTCTTAATGATCACTAAGCGAAACTATCTTTCAACATCTCTTTCCCAAACTCCTACATTTCCCCTGTGTGCGTAACGCTGAGCCATGTTACCCTTGTGTGAGTAACGCTGAGCCATGTTACCCCTGTTTGTGTAACGCTGACCAGTGTTAATATATGTTAAACCGTAAACTATCATTTAAAACCATCAACTTTTCCTCATTTTTATTATTTTGTTTTATATCCACACATTGCAAATTTCTATTTTTCTCTACGATATTATCCTGGTCAATGAATCTATCACTGAGAGCGAAATGATTTTCACAGCATCGTAAAATCCCTAAAGTGTTTATTGCTCAACGTTTCTTTCGCATCAGGTTTGTTGTTTGATGAAGGTCATTAAAAGAAGAAGAGCAGCTAAGCTTAACGCTATGGCCAGCACAAGCTGATAAAACGCGCCATACCCAAAGCTGGCGAATACAGCGGAGGAATATTTGAACTATTTCTTCTTTTACATCCGCGTGATGTTTGACAATGTAGCTGTATAGGTGTTATATTGCTTGTATGTAAGTGTTCAATGCTTGGATGAGCATGTTCTCTGATTGTATGTACGTGTTCATAGCTTGGATGATCGTGTTCACTGAGTGTAGGGACGTGTTCTCTGATTGTATGTACGTGTTCATAGCTTGAGTGGCCGTGTTCACTGAGTGTATGTATGTTTTCTCTGTTTGTATGTACGTGTTCATAGCTTGGATGATCGTGTTCACTGAGTGTAGGGACGTGTTCTCTGATTGTATGTACGTGTATGTTTTCTCTGACTGTATGTACGTGTTCATAGCTTGGATGATCGTGTTCACTGAGTGTATGTATGTTTTCTCTGATTGTATGTACGTGTTCATTGCTTGGATGATCGTGTTCACTGAGTGTATGTACGTGTGCTCTGATTGTATGTACGTGTTCATTGCTTGCGTGATCGTGTTCACTGAGTGTATGTACGTGTTCTCTGATTGTATGTACGTGTTCATAAGCTTGGATGACCGTGTTCACTGAGCGTAGGTACGTGTTCTCTGCCTGTACGGTATATTCAAATTTGAAAACCAGTTGCATATTTCCTTTGGCCTACAGTGTGGAAGCAATTCATTTCAGTTTATGTAAATTCTCTCCCATAACCACACAGGGAATGACGAAGAGCTAATGTCTATGCCCAAACCTATTTTTGTTGGTTCAAAAACAAAAACAAACCAATGTATATAGAATTACGATGGGAAAATTAAAACCTGGGGACGAGCTTGCCTGATTTTGTTTCTATATATATATATTTGGATTTATATCCATTCTCACTGGAGTGGTCTATATCCCACAATCCATTCTCAATGGAGTGGTTCAATTCTCAGTGAGAGCAATTTGTGGAATATGCTTCATGAGTTTGGTCAGTACACTTAAAAGAAGCACAAAGAGCTGATAAAGGAGGTCCAGAGGAGGGAAGCAAAGATAGTGTAAAAATCAAGAAAGATGAGTTAGGAGGGGAAAGGCTAGGAGCCTTAAGTTTGCTCACCATGGAAGAGAGAAGAGTGAGGGGTGACCTGATCAGAGCTTTAAGCTTTTTTTTTTTGGATGACGACGTAAACAGTGGACAGTTCATCGAAAGATGCAAGGAGACAAAAGCCAGAAGCCGTAACATGAAAACAAGCAACAAACATGTTAGAAACTATGTACAGAAGTACTTTTATAGTACAGAAAACTGGCTGGACAAACTCAGTTATGAAAGTGTAAGCATAAGCGATATAAAAAAAACTTCAAAAAAAGCTGTATGGTAGAAGGGAAGGCTGTAGAGATGGAGCCTAATTAGCCTTAACAAAAGGAAAAGGTAATCAGAAACAAGTGATTACACACACACACAAACACACACACACACACACACACACACACACACACACACACACACACACACATCTAGAATGCTACAAGATACATATATTTCCCTGGTATGTTTAACGGCTGAAGGGAATTTACAGCGACACTTGGAAGGCTAATAACTTAACGAAACTATCCCAAGTCGGATTTTTCTCTTTTTGCCTAAGGATAAATTAAGATTAGCGCAATATATTTTCATCCTCTCTCTCTCTCTCTCTCTCTCTCTCTCTCTCTCTCTCTCTCTCTCTCTCTCTCTCTCTCTCCACAAACTAGAACAACGATTACGCTTCATTACGTACCTGGTGACAGGATGAAAGAGCCTGCGTAATGAAATCTCCAGCGAGTCTGATTAACGTAAGGCATTAATGAATATCCTTTTCTGGCAGTAATGATCACTAATACATGAGAGACAGACGGTGGCTTTTACACATAACAAGAGTCAGAATAAGTCGAGGAACATTCATTTATCATAATGGTTTCATCACACTCTGATAACAATGTCCAGTCTTCTCTGACCTTTTTCTCCCACGGATGCGCTGGGAGGTGTGTGTGTGTGTGTGTGTGTGTGTGTGTGTGTGTGTGTGTGTGTGTGTGTGTGTGTGTGTGTGTGTGGCAGTAGAGGAGACTCGGACCAGCATAACGTCTTCCCCAGAACAACAACACGCGCGAGAAAGGATCCAAAACAAGTTCGTCGAACCCATCAAGTATGCCATCTTCGATTCCCCTCCTTATCTTAACAAGCAGGATCCGATCCCCTCTATAGGCGCCGGTCACTCGAGACGAGAGGGACTTCCATCGTTCAAAATCATTTGGAGGGAAAACAGAAACCTTCTTGAACCCCATGAAACCCCAGGAATGGTTGAGGTTACGAGAGGTTCCTGTTGAAGAACTTTGTATGACTGTGAGGCTTCACACACACACACACACACACACACACACACACACACACACACACACACATACACATATATATATATATATATATATATATATATATATATATATATATATATATATATACACACACTCATCGAGTTTGCTTAAACATACTGGGGACACGTATGTTTCTATATTCAGCTTTTCAATCAAACTGGGATTTCTGTTTGATTCACCTGATCCGTCCTGGATGTATATGCTTGACACGACCTGATCTAACATATCTGGTCGACAGGTCATGATCCACAGCGCTGGGAGACACGAAGCCTCTCCTTTTCTTTTTTTTGTTAACCTTGTATGACATTGATTCAGGAGAGAGAGGTTCCTAATTCCAAGAATTCTTAGTCTGTCTTTTTGTCTGTCTTTCTTTCTCTATCTCTGTCTATCCGTCTTTCTTTCTCTGTCTCTGTCTATCCGTCTTTCTTTCTCTGTCTCTGTCTATCCGTCCTTCTTTCTCTGTCTCTCCGTCTTTCTTTCTCTATGTATCTATCTCCACCTACGTACATATATCTATCCTTCTGTCTATGAGTCTCCCACATATTCCAATCTCCACCTCACTATCCCTCCCTCTGCACCACAACAACCACAGTTGTCATAACCAAAAGCGTCACGTGACACACACTGGACGATGCACCTACACAACCCTTGTAATACACTCCACATAACCTGGAATTAAAAGCGTCTTAGGATCTTCAAGGTGTTTAGGTGTGAATATTAAAAGCGTCTTAGGATCTTCAAGGTGTTTAGGTGTGAATATTAAAAGAGTCTTAGGATCTTCAACATCTTTTTAAGGTGTGAATATTAAGGCAAAAGTAAGCGTTCTGAAATTCGCGACAGGAAATTAAGAGGAGACTAGGGGTCACTAATATCCCGGGGTCATTATGAGAAAACAAGGTATCTTAAAGACCAAAGAACATGATCAATATACACACTCTGCCTCTATTCGCTTGATTTGAGAATAATATTCTCGAATCCAGCCACGTACACGAGGAGTCTGACCACAGGGGGTTAGATTCCACACATCTTCTACAGCGAGAAGGTTCCGGTACACTCTGTAAGGAGGTGTTCGGTGAGCTTTTGGGATATCCCAGCTCCCATGACCTGCTCAAGCTTTTTTCCAAAATACCCGCAAAACTGTCGCAGTCTGGCTAACGGGACTCGGGACACAGTGTTTGCTGTTACGTCACCTTTGAATATGAATCCTTTTTGCGAGGGTTTTTCTCCCATCCTTGACAAGTCAATGTGAAATGATTTCTGAGGGCAGACTGCACACCAAATCCCTTTTTGAGATTTTCCCATGTGTGAATCATAATACACCTCTCCCTCTCTCTCTCTCTCTCTCTTTCTCTCTCTCTCTCTTCTCTCTCTCTCTCTCTCTCTCTCTCTCGTCTGTTGCCCAGAGAATATAAAGTGTGAGTGATTTTTTTTTCTTTTCTTTCCCGGTTGTACCCAGCTTTGAATTGTTGAAGAGACTCAACGCGAGAGCTTGTGAAGTGGGTGGGTGGTGGGTGGGGCCTTTGCAAATTTTTCTACATCTACGAAGTTACGTTCCTCCTGAAGGGGTCCAATGTCAGCAGGAATAATAAGTACTCTTGGTACTGGAAGTGTACATAACCCCGTCTGAAAAGGGGTTCAAAAATCATTTCTGCTTTTCTCGTCTTGAAGGTCCACAGAATCCAGCCTTACCATTCACATCAATGAGGTAATGAATACTTAGTCCCTTGTCCTCGCTGGAGATAAGGTCATCAGATATGAAGTTTCCGAGACCTTTTTTAACATTTACAAGTCTTATCACAGTTGACATGCTTGTAACTTGGCTCGAGTCTACCAGGGGTGTCCATGACCAGGGACATGGGCCTCAATGACAGTCCCAATTAGTCCACCAGGAGTTGGTGGTATACAGCCATAACTCACAGCAGTATAACGTGTCCGTCTCCAGTTTTCTTGGGGAGTTTATATTTCTCCATTTCCCTCACATCATACGACCTCAGACCTACGTCCAACTGACAATATAATATATTCGGTGGTCCATCTGATACATATATATATATATATATATATATATATATATATATATATATATATATATATATATATATATATATATATATGTATATACATATATATATATATATATATATATATATATATATATATATATATATATATATATATATATATATATATATGAGATACTATGATACTTGGAACAGAAATGTGCAAAAGCTCAAACTCTCATGAATATAATAAACGAACCACTAGGAAACTTTCTGTCTTGTTCGCAGAAGCGCGAACACAGATGGTGGTCAGGACAGCGTGAAACGAGGTCACAAGAAAGGTCAGAGCAGGTCGACGAACCAAAGATCACGTCCATCCTGTACACAAGGTAAAGCCGGACTGAGTAATGTCTGTGTACCTGATAGAGAATATCATAACATCCACATCTTGTCTTCACCTCGCGTATTTCAAACTCTCTTGTGTTATGTTTCTGTCAGGTGTATGTCATCCCCTGTCTGTCTGTCTGTCTGTCTGTCTGTCTCTCTCCTTCAAAGTAGGGGCCACAATCCGCTGCAAAACAGGCGTTTGTGTCTTTAAATAATTCGCTAGCGACAAGAGGTTAGGTAAGGCAGACTCCATCCTGGCTCTATGTAACACTAAGGGTGTGCCCACACCTCCCGCTGTTCTCGCATCTACTCTCTACTTCTCCTGCTTGATGTCTACTTGGCCACAGCCACGTTCACGTCTCCGCTGGTAACGCCAACACTCCTGACGCTCACTTACTGACAGCAGCTGCTGCTCGTGCTGCTCCTGCTAGCGATCTGACCGCGGACAAGGTTTAAAATTTTCAGCGGCACAAAGCAAACAATTTTCCCTCCTCTCAGTGAAGTGTGGGGGAGGTGGATAGATTTAGGGATATATATATATATATATATATATATATATATATATATATATATATATATATATATATATATATATATGACGTTACGAGGGAGCAGTAACGATGGGATGTGGGACTTGTTTCTTGAATGTGGGAGGGGTGAAGGGAGTGGGAAACGAGACCCAAGGATCCATACACAAGTTGGGTAAAGATCCGCTGCAGGAACTCCATCCTGAATACACATGTGTGGGAGGCGGACAGGATTGCCACACAGGTAGTGGGGGTGGGTGAAGAGTAGGAGGAGGAGGAGGAGCCTTTAATGTGTGCTGTGTGTGTGTGTGTGTGTGGCTCTGTGTGTGTGTGTGTGTGTGTGTGTGTGTGTGTGTGTGTGTGTGTGTGTGTGTGTGTGTGTGTGTGTGTTGGGGTTGCGACTCACGAGGTAAAACCCACTAGTAACACGACGTCGTCTATATAAGGACGGATATCTTGGTAGCTATGTCCTGCGGGAGGGAGGGTGTGGTTGATTCCTCCTCCTCCTCCTCCTCCTACGCCACAGCGGTGTGCGGTGTCGTCCACCACAGGTGGGAGGAAGGGACTTGGATTCCCTGTATCGGGAATAGGATTATATGCCCACCAAGGACAAACAAGGTCAGGATCCGATTTGCATCATTATCCTGTATGAAGAAGGAATAACAGGAGAGTCGTGATCCACCTACACCACCACCTCCACAAAATAATGGAAAAGAAAGGGAGAATTAGAGATGTAGGGAGGATAAATAAGGGGGTCGATGAAATATGGAAGAACACAGAGTGAGGGTGAGTGACCGGATAATGAGTTAAGTGGGGCAGTTTAATGAGGGAGAGGAAGACTGGGTTGAGGGAGAGAACCTGGGCAATTATACTGCCTGATGCTCAGGAGAAGGTAGATGGGTCGAGAGGACAGGAAGAGAGAGAGACTGGGACGAGGTAGACAGGAGGAAGGGGGCGCTCGATAGGTCGAGAAGAGAGAGTACACACACACACACACACACACACACACACACACACACACACACACATGATCCGAATAAAAAAAAGAGTCTTCTACGCTCATGTTTGATGCTGCGTCCCTACCTGCTCCTCTTCTTCCTCCTCCTCCTCCTCCACCTCTTCCTCCACCTCTAGCTCCTCCTCCACCCCTTCCTCCTCTTCCTCCTCCTCCTCCTCCTCCTCTTCTTCTTCTTCTTCTTCTTCTTCTTCTTCTCCTCCTCCTCCTCCTCCTCCTCCTCCTCCTCCTCCTCCTTTCCCCTCTCCCCCAAGGGACTAGGCTGCCTCCTTAGCGTTTATCTTTCGGATATCCTGGAGTTGGTGAGAGCCTGAGGACATTACTTGCTGCTGGAGGGGTGGTGGGGAGGAGGGAGGGGAGAGGAGGAGGAGGAGGAGGAGGAGGAGAGGATGGCAGGGGAAGGAGGTGGATGTCTGGCGCTGTGTACCTCGAGCAGGAGTTACAAGCGCTGAGGCGGAAGCAGAGGTGTATTAAGGGTACGGAAAGGGAGATGGGGAGGAGACGAGTGAAAAAAAAAAACAAACTGGAAGGTGGGGAGACAAGAGAGAAAGGGGAGACAAGAGAGAGAAAGGGAGTAAAGTTAGTATAAGTGCAAGACGAAGAGAGGAACAAGAGACAGCCAGGGGAGTAAAGTGTGTGAGGTTAAGTTATGAAAAGGAACGAGTCTACAGACGAGAGAGAAATAATTGATCAATGTCCGTCATCAACTCCCTCGTCAGCTGAGGCAACATGTTCGTGTTAGGAACGTGTCTTGAATGGGTTAACTTAAAACACGTCCTCCATACGCCTGCCTTCCTGCCTCGTCCATCGGTTGAAATTACCGAGTTCCTTTCGGAGCGTTGGACGCCTCTGAAACCACGAAACCTGACTTTGCATCACTACGAAAAACACCATTAAGATCTACTGCTTGTCACCAGGCACCCACGAATCACCAGGTCAGTTTAGGTCACGTACAACAACAACAACAAAAAAGTGACAACGAGTAAACCAAGGTCAACTTCGGTCACACCACCACCATCAACAGCAACAACAACAACAACAACAAAAGACAAACACAACAAAAAAAAGATGTTTGTCACCAGGTGGGACAAAAAAAATATTTGGATCGTCTTAATCGGGGGGAGGGAGGGGGGGGGTCATCCAGGTCACCAGGACACGCACCCATCCCTCTGGGTCATCTGCATTAGCCAACATGTTGACCTGGCACGGTTCCTAAGGAGAAGAGAAAACGGAAGAGAAGAAGAAGAAGAAGAAGAAAACGATGATGATGAGGAATGGTATTCATAAGACAATGAGAACGTGGAGGAGGATGGTCACAATGCTGATTCCTTTTTTTTTACGTTTTGAGAGAAGCGATCTTCTTTTCTTTCCTCCACCTTCTTCTTCTTCTTCCTCTCCACCTCACAAGAGAGTCGATACATAAAGTAACCAGTGATGTTAACGAAGGCTGATACACAACCAGTTGAGCAGATAGTGTTATACTTTTCCCCCTTGACAGACGATAACCTTCTTTAATAACGGGTCGACTCCTTGAACACGACGATTCGACCCAATCAAACGGTCCCTTAAACAAAGGGAAGCTGTCGTGTTAAACGAGCTAATCACCCGAGCATTAACGAGGCCACTGTTAGCAGACGTAGACAATCAGGTGATTCTGAAGTAGACACATACACACACACACACACACACACACACACACACACACACACACACACACACTGGGAATGAACCTACTTGTGGGAGGTTGTGTGACGCTAATAGATTGGTCGTTTATCCCACACAACGACCGGATCGTGGCACCCATACTGCCAGGGGTTCGACTGGAGGTTCATACTATTTTTTTTGAAATCCCTCCCTGGATGGAGGGTGGCCCCAGTCCAGGGTTTTTTACAGGAGGATGCTGAAGAGCGAGGAAATGGTGTGAGGTGTGCCTGCTCCTGCTGTCGACGAAGGGGCTTTGGTTATCATGATTTCAGTCATCATGATCACTATGATCACAACAGACTGCACAATCATCTTCATCACCATTAGCACTTTCGCCACCCAAACCACCACCATCACCACTGCCAACACTATCTCCAACACAAGAAATCGTCCTTGACATTACCTCCAACACGAGACATCACCCTAACGAAAAGATCACCTCCAACAAAAATGACCGTCCCTATCATTACCTCCAGCACAAGGGACTGTCCCTCCCTCAAAAAACATCATCTCCAACACGGGACATCGCTCCCTCCAAAAGAAAATACACCTCCAACAAAGAACATCTCCAGCATTACCTCAGACACGGGATTCAACCTCCTCCAATCACAGATAAACGACCGACCGCTTGCAAGCCGTGGCCCATCTGGTCGTTTTCTCGACTCCCTCCCTCCTCCCTCCTCCCTCTCCCCCTGGTAGTCGTCCACAAGTACGACCTTAACCCTTTCAGGACGACCTCTTGAGGCCTGGTGCCTCACGCACGACCATAGATAGGGGTGGCTTCCAGCTCGACCAGACACTGACGCCTACAGGTTCCAGCGTCTCTCTCTCTCTCTCTCTCTCTCTCTCTCTCTCTCTCTCTCTCTCTCTCTCTCTCTCTCTACCTTTTTCTTCACCTGCCTTTTTTAAGGGGAGACTAATGAATCTTTCTCTCAGTGGTTAGGGTTTTAAGGCCAGA
>NC_092286.1:7764543-7769543 GCF_036320965.1 Panulirus ornatus
ATAAAAAAAACTTCATCTTTTCAGAAATATTCAAATTTTGTTCCATTTTAGTTTCCAAAAATACTAATTAACATAACACATTTTTTTTTTTTTTGGTTAAAAGGCTTGTCTTTTTCCCCTCATTACTATTAAATATATCTTTCCCCCCCGAGTAAATTAAACAAATGACGTAAAAAAGGGAAGAAGAAAAAATAAAGTTCCGACACATATTTGAGTTTAAAATTCTACAACAGATAATGTGGTCATTAACAGGCGTAATCTTTAATTATAGGGAGACTTAGCTAAGTACAATGATGTCTTGTGGGTTATATCGCTCTTGGTCGAGGAGGAGGAGGAGGTACAGGAGGAGGAGGTACAGGAGGAGGAGGAGGGAGTAGCAGAAGTAAAGCTGAGAATTCCTTCATCGCTTGATACACTTGAGAGAGAGAGAGAGAGAGAGAGAGAGAGAGAGAGAGAGAGAGAGAGAGAGAGAGAGAGAGAGAGAGAGAGAGAGAGAAGCATCTAACTGGGTTTAAAAGTTTCGAGAGGTTGTCAAAGTCTTGGGAAATTTCAGTCGGTTCCTAAAATTTTTACCGCAGATTTGAAACTGCCGAAGCATTCTTGAATATATATATATATATATATATATATATATATATATATATATATATATATATATATAGTTGTTTTCCTGTTAGAAGTCTCTCTCTCTCTCTCTCTCTCTCTCTCTCTCTCTCTCTCTCTCTCTCTCTCTCTCTCTCTCTCATGAGAAATAAGTAACACTTGTATTTTTTTCAATCCGGTCCAAGAGTTCAAAGGTCAAAGTGGACACCTGAACAATTCATGACAAGAACATGAAGACATACTGAAATGTGTGTTTAAATAACCGTAGAGTTATCTTCCATTTCTTTTTCATCTCTATAGACCACATCACAAATTATACTAACTACTACTACTGCTACTACCACTACTACTATTACTACTACTACTACCACCACCAACACCACTACTATTACTACTACTACTAACACCACTACTACTATTACTACTACTACTACTACCACCACTATTACGACTATTACTACTACTACTACTACTACTACTACTACTACCACCATCACTACTACTACTAACACCACCACCACTACTACTACTACTACTACTACTGCTACTACTACTAACACCACCACCACTACTACTACTACTACTACTACTGCTACTACTACTAACACCACTACTACTATTACTGCTACTACTACCACCACTACTACTATTACGAGTATTACTACTACTACTACTACACTACTACTACTACCACCACTACTACTACTACTACTACTACTACTGCTACTACTACTACCACCACGACTACTACTACTACCACCACTACTAACTACTACTACTACTACTACTACTGCTACTACCACTACTACTACTACTACCACCACGACTACTACTACTACCACCACTACTAACTACTACTACTACTACTACTACTGCTACTACCACTACTACTACTACTACCACCACCACTACTACTACTACCACCACTACTAACTACTACTACTACTACTACTACTGCTACTACCACTACTACTACTACTACCACCACCACTACTACTACTACTACTAATACTACTACCACCACTACTACTACTACTACTACTACCACTACTACTACTACTACCACTACTACCACTACTACCACTACTACTACTACTACCACTACTACTACTACTACCACTACTACCACTACTACTACTACCACTAAAATGGACGATAAATCAAAGGACAACAAAGAAAATGTGTTTCAGAATATAAGGAAGTTAAAAAGAGAAGAAAAGAAAGACGGACTCTTAAAGATCAAAGGTTAGAAAACGAAGAACATAACTACGAGATAAAGAACTATAACAACAGCAGTGAACAGTCATAACAGCAGTGTAAATAGCAGTGAACACCTAAAACAGCAGGAGAGAACAGCGAAGACCAGTGATAAGGAACATAGCGATGAACAGCAATGAACAGAAGCAAGCAGCCCCAAAAAAACGAACAATATAATCATAATCCACTGCGGGTTAATACCCTATTACTCTGTAGGGCATTAATTGCGATTAATCAGGGCACAGAAAACGGATACGATTAATCAGCACAAAGCCAGTGGATGTGATGAATGAGAACAAAGACAAAGGATGTGATTGATCAGTTCACGTACACTGGATGTGATTAATCAGTGCATAACCAAAGGCTATCATTAATCAACAGAGAGACCATGGATGTGATTTATCAGTGTATACAACCAATCGATGTGATTGATCAGGTCACAGACAATGGTTATGATTAATCAATATAAAACCCATGGTCGTAATTAATCGGTTCATAGACAACTGATGTGATTAATCATTTCAAAGACGACGACGGTGATTCATCAGTGAATAACCAACGGGGTGTGATTAACAGTCCAGAGACATCTCACACCCCCCCCCCTCCTCCTCGGGGATTAATGATTAATCAATTTCTCCGTTACTCCTTCGTTGTCTCTGGGATCCGTCTACCAGCGACCCGATCGTCTCTTGTTCCTGCCTGCGCCGCTCACCAACGGTCCAGACCTTCCCGTTACGTTACGTTACGTGACGTGACGTGAGCATATCCCTGATCCCCCCCCTTACCCCCCCCTTCACCATCGACTATGGGGGCGTGTGTCCGGACTACCACAACCTAATACAATTATGACAGTCACTTAGGATCTGATCCTATAAGCTACCCAGGACTGTAGAGTCAGATTTAATAACGGTGTCAGGGGGGGAATCGAACCCCCTCCCTCCCCTTTTCCACGTAATCGTCTTATTCCGTGAGATAAGAAGGACGAGACACGTCCACCGTGGATGGCATGGATAGAAACCGATGAGTATCATTGCTATCCTCTGAACTGCCTTTTTTTTTTCTGTTTCACTAAAATATCGATGTCTTTGTCCTCCGGAGTTTCCATTCCTTTTTATGTGTCTTTGTCTCCTCTGGTCTTCCCTACTCTCTCTCTCTCTCTCTCTCCCTCTCTCTCTCTCTCTCTCTCTCTCTCTCTCTCTCTCTCTCTCTCTCTCCCTCTCCTTTATTCGTTGGCGGCGTGTCTTTCCCTCCCCTCTCCCGTGGCCCTTTTGTTCTCTGTGTGTCTTCCTCGTCTTCTCCTGCTGGTACCTTGGTCCTACGGGATTTTGCCCCCCCCAGGTCGTGGGGGCGTTTTGGAACGGCGTCTGCGACACTGACGCCTGACCTTTGGGCTTCGCCTAATCGAGGGCAAATCCCGTTTAGCCCAGAGGTAGTACATCACCTCGCGACAAGACCTCCTCCTGAATGATTCTGACCCGAATGATGAGGTGTTGACGGGATGAGGATGAGAGCAAGTATACTGTCCTCAATATACATTTATATGTCTTTTTAAAGGACCTCTGACCTTCTAAGTGACAGAGGACCTTCAGTTCAACGACAGGTATTATCTTATACCAACTGTGGTCGTATAATGAAAGGTGTATTTGATAAATGGAAGACACACGGGCAAAGTCTTACCCCCTCACCTCTCAAAAGCTATTGCATCCGAACTTAGTTGGAGTATTCAAGTTCAGCTGGAGTCTCCCTAGCTTACATGAAGTCTCCCTCGCTTAAAGGAAGTCTCCCTCGCTTAGAGGAAGTCTCCCTAGCTTAGAGGAAGTCTCCCTAGCTTAGGTGAAGCGTCCCAGCATAGCTGAAGTATTAAGGATTGGCTGAAGTTTCTCAGCTTAAGTGAAGTACCCCAGCTTAAGCTTAAGTGCTCCGACGTTGATTACGTACCCCATTTTAGATGAAGTCTTCCCACTTTGTTAAAGTACCCCAACTTATCTGAAGTTTCCCAGCTAAGCTGAAATCTCCCAGGTCAGCTAGAACGTCCCAGTTTACCCAAAATATCCAGACTTAAGTTTCCCAAGCTTAAGTACCTTACCTTACTTGAAGTACCTCCCCACCAAGCTTAGCTGAAGTACCCTCCTAGCTCAGCTGACGTATCCCACTCTAGCTGAGGTAATCCCAGTTTATCTGAAATATCCCATTCTTAACCCAACTATAATTACGAAGATATAATACGAGTATCCTTTTCTTTTTTTTTGCCTCGAAGTGACATATCAGCTCTGGAGACCCATCCACAAACCTTTTCTGTTGAACCAATGAAAAAAAAACATTCCATAAATGGTTTATATATCTCCACACACCATTTTCTCTTTCGTTATTACGCTTCAAATCCTCTTAACGTGTGCAAGGCTTAGTCAGAATTGCAGACGAAGATGTGCTGGGCTTCAATACAGTTTTGAAAAGGTTAAGATCTCTTCAAACTGGATGAGAAAAGATTAAGAGCGAAGAAAGTACCTTCCCAAGCTCGTACATTAGAAATGTGAATCCTAAATATAAAAGCTGGATATATATATATATATATATATATATATATATATATATATATATATATATATATATATATATATATATATACACACTACAGTGTAGAGTACTGTCACTGTACAGTACCAAACTGGGTTATACCGAGTGTGTGTGTGTGTGTGTGTGTGTGTGTGTGTGTGTGTGTGTGTGTGTGTGTGTGTGTGTGTCCTTGTACATATATACACAGGGTGAAGAGGTGGGGCAACATGAGTGTAAAACTCGCACCCCTTAACACACCAATGATAATCATATACACACGCACAAAAACCACACACACACAAAAAACCCACAAACACACAAACGCACGCATACACCGTAGGCGCACACACGTGTACGAAGACACGTTCAACACACAAACCTAAAAAAATAAAAAATTAAAACTTTTAATACAAGATATTTATGAATACGGCACAGGAAAATATTGTAGGCGAGTAAAAGGGGTAATTACCAGAGTCACATATTTACCAAGGCAGAACGGAAGGAGAGGGTGGGAAGGGGAGACCCTGGGTGGGTGGGTGGGGGAGGGGGTCGTCTCTGGTAGTATGGGGAGGAGGAAGGTTGGGGAG
>NC_092286.1:7772043-7784543 GCF_036320965.1 Panulirus ornatus
GGGGACTTTAAGTAAGGTACTTCAGTAAGGGAAAGCCTCCCTCCCCCCACGAGACAAAGGCACAACAGAGGTGGTTCACTTACCCTTCGGAACGTGGTTCGAAGACGAAGAGCTCTCATTCAGAGACGCTTCAGAAGGTGGCGAGAAGTACGACTCGCTGTAAAGTGAAGCTTCGAGCAGAGGAGGGACACAAGAGACACACACAAATGACTCGCTCAGAGAGAAGAAAAAACCATAAGAAAAAGCTTCAGAAGACGATACAAAGACGAAGCATCTCATCACTCACAGAGAAGTCCCAGATGGCTTTGGCAAAGACGAGTCAACTCAAGAAGAAGAGGCTGTGGTGGTGGTGGTTCGAAAAAAGGAGCACACAAGGAGGAGTGGCTCACAAGACCAAAGCTTCGGATCCTACGTGGGGACAGACGGGCACTTCGTAGGGAAGGAGGAAGGGAGGGAGGAAAGGAGGGAGGGCGAAGGAATGCCTTTGGAAAGATGGCATGAAAATAGGATCCGCTCAACTACGTTGGAGTTCTGGAGGTGTTGGGCTTTTAAAAAAAAGGGGGAAGGAGAGCGAAGCCACCAGGGCCTACGAGGTCACCGGAGAAGGTTTCAATAAATGATATGAGGCTTAAAGAGGAGAGTGAGGAGAGGCGTCTGTGTAGCCCGTGTGATACACGGGGGGTGGTTTGCGTGGGTTTACACGGGGGTAGAGGAAAATGGTTAGGTTACCCACAGGGTACAGGTGAGGGAATGATGAAAGCACCCTGGGGGAGGCGGCAGAAGAGATGATAAATAGGATGAAATGAAGTAAGTTTCGATGACGGAAAGGAAAATAGAAATAAAAAAAAAAATGTGGACTGACTGAGTTTGAACGCCCGTAAATGGAGGAAGACATAGAAATGAGCACAGTTTGGCTGTCGTGAATGGAGAAGACAAAGAGATGAGCAAAGATCAGATAAGCGAAGATAGAACTTCGAAGGCATACACGAAGAAAATAAGAAGAGCCAAAAAATTTTCGAAGAAAAAAACTGATAATAAAAAACGAGTCTATACAACGAAGACGAAAGTAAAGACGAAAAAAAAAAATGGGAGAAAGAATCTTCGTTATACAGCAGACGAAGAAAATCAGAGACACAGGTTCAACGGAAAACGGAGGAGACAGAAATGTGAGAGAGACAGACAGACGGACGGACAGACGGACTTTAGACAAAATTGGAAGAGCCACAAGGTCGACTATAACCATCATGCGTCAAACGAAACAGAATGAAAAGAAACAAATAAAATATACCGTTTGAGTGGGGCCCCAAAAAAAAAAAATACTGATTAAGAGCTGCTTGAACTAACCAAGAAACGAGAGAGAAAAAGAGAGAGAGTCAAAGAAACGACTTCAAAGAGAAGAATAATTACGTTATTAAGTCGAAACGAGGATTTCAAGATGGCAGTAGTGAATGAAGGGAATGAAAGACCTGGAAACCGACACGACAGTGTGAAGGAATTGGTCTGGCTGAAGTGTATTGATTGAAAGAAGATTATACGGTCTCTCTCTCTCTCTCTCTCTCTCTCTCTCTCTCTCTCTCTCTCTCTCTCTCTCTAAGACACCTCTTTCCCACCCCCTCCCCTCCCGTTTTCTACATTACCATACAGCATCTCTACACGACGCCATGACCAGTGACATCATCATCCTCCCTAGACGAGCGGTCCCAGGAGCAACCTAACAACGACAAACGACCCCGATCTTCACTGTACCTAACGGTGACAAACGAAGAGCCTCGGTGCCAACAAACCAAGGACAAACGACCATTCTTAGCGTAACGGCCGACCAATAACGTTGTTACGTTATCTTTGTCCTCGACTAACGAAACAAACCACACCCACTATGAGTGACCACCATCACCCCATCACCAGAGACAAAGAACACCACCACTTGGTCTACCCATCACCACACCACTAACCAACTGCAATAGACTTCATCAGATCTCCCCTTCCTCACCCCTCACCCCTCTCCCATCACCCCTCACCCCATCACCAGAGACAAAGAACACCACCACTTGGTCTACCCATCACCACATCACTATAACCACCTACAATAGACTTCATCAGATCTCCCCTTTCCCGACCCCTTACCCCTCTCTCATCACCCCTTACCCCTCTCCCATCACCCCACACACCCCCCCTCCTTACTTAGAAAATGTAAAGTTCTTTACCAGTAGGAGTACAGTGCTAAGCCACAATCTCAATGAAGCCCAAACACACTGACAAAAGAAAAAACTAACAATAAAACACACTCGGCAACCCTTTCGAGACCCAGCAACCTTCAAGAAAAAAAAAAAACATGAAAAAAAAACCTCTCGAGTTTATTGAAATAAGAAAAAAAAAAATATGAAGCCTAAAAGCTGTTTGGCCTCCCTCCACTGCGGAGAAAAAGAAAAAAAAAAAAAAGAAAAAAAAAGAGACGAGGCAAAAAAAAAAAAATATTAACCTGTTTAACAAGAACCGAAAAAAAAAAAGGGGGGGAAGAAATCCAGCAACCAATTTCAAGATTTTGCCTTTTTTTTCGTCCCCCCCCCCCCCCCCCACAAGTTGCCAAGTAGTAATCTAACTCACAAAATGTTCTCCCACGTACCCCCACCACCACTGCTGGGTCCACTGGCGTTTTGTGATTCGCTCAAAATACGTTTGAGTCTTTCCTTCATTTTATCTTTCTGACTTCTATTCGTATTTCTTGTTGATATGTATCTCCATTTTTCTTATCTTTAATGTTAGCTGAGACGGTACGGGGAACTGAATGCCCAATCAAGGCCATCTCACTAATGCTATCTATCTATCTATCTATCTATATCTATCTATCTATCTATATATATATATATATATATATATATATATATATATATACATAATATATACCCCTTAGCCGTACACCAGGTACTCAATTCATCAACCATCCATCCTTTGAGGGAGGATGAACAGCTGGGTTAACTGTGGACCGACTGCCGCAAAGCAAGATTCGAGCCTTTGCCCTCGGACCCCGAGTAACCCGTGAATGCTTCATGGTCAACAACGCAAAACCCTCCCGCACTCCTTTTCCATCCGACTCTCTCTCTCTCTCTCTCTCTCTCTCTCTCTCTCTCTCTCTCTCTCTCTCAGTCTTCACTTTCTACTTGATTCCAGTGTCATTTCTATCCTGGCATCTCATTTTTCATTCCATTTCTAACGATGACGAATCCCAGTTTAACAAAGTGATTTATTCTTTTTAAGAAGAAAAAAAAAATATATATATGGTTTCTCTGTTGAGAATAGGTTATCCATTTTTAAGGCCACTGGTTCGAAACCTCTCCCATCCCAGATGCCGTAGGCGTATGATACCATCGACCGGTGACCTGTTGACACCTTAAGGGGTCAGGTCAAAGGTCAGGGAAGTCACCGACCATAGCCATAGGTCGTACCATCACGGGTGCTTTCAAGGGTCGTATCATGTCGTTACGTTGACCTTAAGGATATCGTATCGTAGTGCCCAAAGGGTCGTGCCGTATTGCTCAAAGACCGTACCGTCATGATCGAAGGGTCGTACCATCTTGCTCAAGGGTCGTACCGTCTTGCGCAAGGGGCGTACCGTCTTGCTCAAGGGTCGTACCGTCTTATTCAAGGGTCGCATCGTCTAGCTCAGGGGTCGTACCGTATCAATTAAGGGTCGTACCGTCTTATTCAAGGGTCGTATCCTCTTGCTCAAGGGTCGTACCGTCGTGACCAAAGGGTCGCATCGTCTTGCTCAAGAGTCGTACCGTCGTGACCAAAGGGTCGTACCGTCTTCCTTAAGGGTCGTACCGTCTCCTAGAAGGGTCGGACTGTCGTGCTGAAGCTGTCGTACCGTCGGACTCAAGTAAACAAGATCATTTGCGTGTGACGCGTGCAACCCGACCTGTCGTACACGTACGTCGCAGAGAAGCCATGAATCACACACTCTCCCGATTCGACTGTGACGAGAAATCGATAAATGATTGGTGGTTCCCATGATTGGCGAATCAACCACCATGACGCAGGCACTGATTCAGTTTTCGATTAATCTCTGATTATCTATCCCCCCCCACCCCACTGATTCATCTAAGAATTAATCTTTGATCATCTATCGCCAATGATTCGTTTAGGATTAATGTTTGATTATCTATCCCAACGGATTCAATTTAGAATTAATCTTTGATCATTTATCCCCAGTGATTCATTTCAAGGATTAATCTTTGACATCTGATCCATCAAAAAAAAAAGAAAAAAATAGTTTTGTACAATGCCTATGAGATTCTCGACTGGATTAACGCGGGATTAAAGATAAATACGAATCCCTCTACAGGTAAGAGGATTAATATAGATTAATAACCTAGGACTTCAGATTAACACAGATGGCTGTACGGGAAGTATATCATACATTCATAACTAATAAACAGAACTGGTAGAAAGGACAATATATATATATATATATATATATATTTTTTTTTTTTTTTTTTTTTTTTTTTGCTTTGTCGCTGTCTCCCGCGTTTGCGAGGTAGCGCAAGGAAACAGACGAAAGAAATGGCCCAACCCACCCCCATACACATGTATATAGCACGTCAACCCCGGTATACCACATCGCTCCAATTCACTCTATTCCTTGCCCTCCTTTCACCCTCCTGCATGTTCAGGCCCCGATCACACAAAATCTTTTCACTCCATCTTTCCACCTCCAATTTGGTCTCCCTCTTCTCCTCTTCAGCCAAAATAACTACCTACAACGTTAATGCAAATCATTCATAGTACAAATTACTGCTATGGTGAACATGACCTTGAGAAAAGGATTTCTATAGAATGTAACATGGAATTAAGATAGACTGTTACAGATCAGTAACAAGGACAAGGTTACGTAACGGAGACAAACAGGACGTGTGCTTAGGTCGAGTCTTAACTGTCCGCCTCGCTTCGTTCTTAATTGCTTTACGGGAAACCAAATGAAACAGGAAGAAAATAAAATTTTTTTTTTTATCATTTTTTTCTCCCCTGTGTACTCGACCTGCAGTAATGGTGGTGGAATTAAGCGTTTTAGTGTAAGGGTATTGATGACTAGTTTATTTTCTTTTTCTGTTAAATGTTGTGCATGTCATTTGGTTTTCTCTCTATAAAAAAAACGGAGTGTTGGTCGTTTTCTTTAATGTTCGCGTGTTGGTGATTGGGTGACATGGGAAGGTGTGGGTGTTTGGGCATTTTATATACATGTAAGGATTATTGGTGATTGGGTTTCCAAGTAAAGGTTTAGAAGATTGGGTTATTTTTATAAATTTCTGGGGGTTGAAGACTGGTTTCCGTGTGTGTGTGTGTGTGTGTGTGTGTGTGTGTGTGTGTGACTGGATGACTGTAATGAGTGACCATATGTAACTGCTGGAGCTGATTACGACTAGAAGGACTGATGATCAAGGGTGATTGGCCAGTCCACACTGACACACTACGATTATAATGATCCCACACACACACACACACACACACACACACACACACACACACACACACACACACACACACACACACACACACACACACACAAGTTGATCCTTTCCACCAAGAACGTAAAACTCCATCCACTCTCAAAAAAAAAAAAAAGAAATAAAAAGAAAATAAAAATAATAAAAAGAAACACTTCAGCAGAGCAAGCGAGCACCATCCACTTATGAAACCGGGAACGCTTTACCAGGAAAGAAACCCAAGACTTCTGAAACAAGTGAAACTTGAAACTCTTCCCCCAAGAGAGATTTACAGTCACGAAAAAATAAAAGGAAAATATAATCGGGGTGAGGGAGGGTGAGAGGGGAATGAGGGGAGGTGGATAAGGAGCCAAGAAAACACAGAGTCTGGGTAATATAATTTGGGGCAAAATAAGATAATGAAGAGTAATGGAATTAAAACTCTGGAAGTTGGGATAATTGAAAAAAAAAAAAAGAAACTTGTCTGGAAATGAAGGAAGCATGATAGCAAAAAAAAAAAAAAGAGAAATAATTAAGAAACAGAAAAAATCAAGATGTGTCAGAAAATCACTAAAAGAGATAATAACAATAAAAATGATAATAATAATAATGAGAATAATAATAATAATAATAATAATAATAATAATAATAATAATAATAATAATAGTAATAATGATAACAGTAATATTAGTAGTAGTAGCAGAGTAGTAGTAGTAGTAGTAGTAGTAGTAGTAGTAGTAGTAGTAGTAGTAGTAGTAGTAGTAATAATAATAATAATAATAATAATAATAATAATAATAATAATAATAATAATAATAATAATATCTAATAATAATACCTGTGAAAATTATGAGTTAGTTTCTAAGGGTCAGGAAAAGAAATACAAAAATTACGAAGCATATTATGGCAAAGAAAAATATACATAATAATGAATATATGAACAGAAAACAACAACAACAACAACAACAACAACAACAATGGGCTGCATAAAAGTAAACAATACGTTGATGAAAAAGTGAATAAGAAATTAACATAATGATAATAATTCCAAGCTGGAAATTAACATAATGATAATAATTCCAAGCTGGAAATTAAGATACGATATAAGTGGGATATTTTCAAGATTCTTTACCACCAATACACAATCTTGTGTACCACATTTCAAGTTGAGTTGGGTGTCACACACAGGACGCGTGTAACACCCATCCACACAGGCCAATAACTCATCAATTTCCTTAGCAGGGAAGAAATTGCTGGGACCTTGTGTGATATAGACTTTTTTCTTTAGGAAAGTATTATACGCCATCTCACGTGGATTATGAATAGCCTCTTCGCAGAAGCGTGCAGACAACGAGAGGCCGGAGGGTTCGAATCTGCTACTTCGTTTCCAAATATATCGGGTTCAGGCACCACCTGCTGACAATACAAGCCCCTCCTGTAAGCTACCATAATACAGAACTTACTGTAACGTACCACAATGGTACAGCCCTTACTCTGAGGTTACATACTACAATACTATCATAACTTTTATTGAAGTGATATATATATATATATATATATATATATATATATATATATATATATATATATATATATATATATATATATTCTTTTTTTTTTTTTTGCTTTGTCGCTGTCTCCCGCGTTTGCGAGGTAGCGCAAGGAAACAGACGAAAGAAATGGCCCAACCCACCCCCATACACATGTATATACATACGTCCACACACGCAAAATATACATACCTACATATATATGTATATATATATATATATATATATATATATATATATATATATATATATATATATATATATATCAAGGGTCGACGTTGCTACAATAATCACCGTGGGAAGACTGGAATGGTTTGACCAACGCTGGCACGAAATGAAAGAACATTAATATATACGAGAGGCTCTTTGAACTGTGTATCTCATTACCAGCTGTGTGTGTGTGTGTGTGTGTGTCTCTGTCTGTCAGACACTTACGACCACACTTTAGACGCTGTGTGTGTGTGTGTGTGTGTGTGTGTGTGTGTGTGAGAGAGTGTGTGTGTGTGTGTGTGTGTGTGAGAGAGAGAGAGAGAGAGAGAGACAGAGAGAGAGAGAGAGAGAGAGAGAGAGAGAGAGAGAGAGAGAGAGAGAGAGGAACGGAAAAAGGGGGGGGAGGTGTTGTTTTCCAACCGCCCATCAAAAATGAGTTCTTATCCCTCACCCACCCCCCTTTACCCTCCTTCCTGCCTCCCTCCCTCCTCATCCCTCTCTCTCTCCTCTTCAACACCCTCCACACCCCTCCCTCTCCCCACTAGGCCACACACATCATCACACACACACACAGTACACTCACACACACACACACACACACACACACACACACAAACACACACACACACACAGTACACAGCAGCAGCAGCAGAGCAATGAGCCAGAGAGAGAGAGAGACAGCCAGGCCCCCCGTGATATACAGGCGCCCAATCTCACCAGCGAACACCCCGATGGGCACATCATCGACGTGGGCATGCCCTCCCTCCCTCCCCCTCTCTCTCCCCCCCACCAAAACCGAATTCGAAAAAAAAAAAAATTGAAATAAATCACTGCTCATAAAATATTCAAAACTGTACACGAACGATACTCCAGCGAGGCTGAAATTGGCATACAAAATGACCAGTTTGGCGTAAGGGCGTACTGTGTCTATGTGCCCCCCCCCGGGGTGGGAGGGGGGTGGGGGTTGATGGTGAATGAAGTGTTGTCAACGGTGATAATTCACTTCCCGTGTAGGATGGCAACGCTTTTGTTGAGGCCCATCCCGTCGTGATGGAGGGACCAGCGTTTGTAACACTGATGAGTCTATCCTCTACCCTTCAACGTTTGTAACACTGATGAGTCTATCCTTTACCTCTCAACGTTTGTAACACTGATGAGTCTATCCTTTACCTCTCAACGTTTGTAACACTGATCAGTCTATCCTTTACCTTTCAGCGTTTGCAACACTGATGAGTCTATCCTTCACCTCTCAACGTTTGTAACACTGATGAGTCTATCCTTTACCTCTCAACGTTTGTAACACTGATGAGTCTATCCTTTACCTCTCAACGTTTGTAACACTGATGAGTCTATCCTTTACCTCTCAACGTTTGTAACACTGATGAGTCTATCCTTTACCTCTCAACGTTTGTAACACTGATGACTCTATCCTTTACCTCTCAACGTTTGTAACACTGATGACTCTATCCTTTACCTCTCAACGTTTGTAACCCTGATGACTCTATCCTTTACCTCTCAACGTTTGTAACACTGATCAGTCTATCCTTTACCTTTCAGCGTTTGCAACACTGATGAGTCTATCCTTCACCTCTCAACGTTTGTAACACTGATGAGTCTATCCTTTACCTCTCAACGTTTGTAACACTGATGAGTCTATCCTTTACCTCTCAACGTTTGTAACACTGATGAGTCTATCCTTTACCTCTCAACGTTTGTAACACTGATGAGTCTATCCTTTACCTCTCAACGTTTGTAACACTGATGAGTCTATCCTTTACCTCTCAACGTTTGTAACACTGATGACTCTATCCTTTACCTCTCAACGTTTGTAACACTGATGACTCTATCCTTTACCTCTCAACGTTTGTAACACTGATGAGTCTATCCTTTACCTTCCAACGTTTGTAACCCTGATGACTCTATCCTTTACCACTCAACGTTTGTAACACTGATGAGTCTATCCTTTACCTCTCAACGTTTGTAACCCTGATGACTCTATCCTTTACCTCTCAACGTTTGTAACACTGATGACTCTATCCTTTACCTCTCAACGTTTGTAACCCTGATGACTCTATCCTTTACCTCTCAACGTTTGTAACCCTGATGACTCTATCCTTTACCTCTCAACGTTTGTAACCCTGATGACTCTATCCTTTATCTCTCAACGTTTGTAACACTGATGACTCTATCCTTTATCTCTCAACGTTTGTAACACTGATGAGTCTATCCTTTACCTCTCAACGTTTGTAACACTGATGAGTCTATCCTCTACCCTTCAACGTTTGTAACACTGATGAGTCTATCCTCTACCCTTCAACGTTTGTACCCCTGATGAATCTATCCTTTACCTCTCAACGTTTGTAACACTGATGAGTCTATCCTTTACCTTTCAACGTTTGTAACACTGATGAGTCTATCCTTTACCTTTCAACGTTTGTAACACTGATGAGTCTATCCTTTACCTCTCAACGTTTGTAACACTGATGAGTCTATCCTTTACCTCTAAACGTTTGTAACACTGATCAGTCTATTTTTTTTATCTATTTCTTTTCCCTCAATTGAGACGAAATGTTGCTACCGTCTCCCTGGGATGGTTGACATGGGGATCATATTTCTTCGTTTGTTGTTAGGCGAGTACAGAATATTACATTACAAACATCGTCTGATGGTTGGGAAAGGGGTTTCTTTAGTTTGTGGTTAGACGTGTGAAAGGAAAAAAATATACAGTGTCGTTTGTGGTTAGATGGGGGAAGAAAAGAGGCTCATACCGCTCTGTTTGTGGTTAGACGCGATACAAAAGAGGATAATCTCTTTTCGTTTGAGGTTTGACGGGCACAAAACAAAAAAAGGATCAAACATCCATCAAGTGTGGTTAGATGGTTAGAAAACAGGCCGACGCTGCTTCGTTTGTAGTTCTATAGGTACATGAGAGGTTCACACTGCTTTGTTTGTGGTTTGACAAACGAGAGTAGTGGTAGTGTTGTTTTAAGTGGCTAGTTTGTGGTTGAACATGACACTTAGATTGTTCGTCCCAGCTGTGGTTAGAGGATAGGAAAAAATGATTTACCTTTCTTAGTTTGTGGTGTGAAAAATATCATACGTGGGAAACCGTTTAGCTCTTTCATCGTTTGTGGTTAGAGAGATGCATGGAAAAGCTCGTGTTTTTTCTTAGAATGGGATGGATCTGTGTTTTGACGTTGGTTAGACAAGAAAGGAAGACTCACTGGTTTGTGTATCTTTGTGGTTAGATAATAAGAGAAGAGCAAAGGGCGGACAGTGTCTTTCTTAGTGGTTTACCTCGACCAATGAACACCCCTGCTTCCGAGACACCACACTGAGGGGAGAGGACACATACAGCTGTATCCTTTGTAGGACACTGAAACCCGGGGGACATCACCACACTGGGGGGAGAGGACACATACAGCTGCATCCCTTGTAGGACACAGAAACCCGGGGGACATCACCACACTGGAGAGGGGGACACATTACTGTGTCCCGTGGACGACACTCGAACCCGGGGGACACCACCACACAGGGAGGAGGGGGACCCATACTGCCGTGTCCCCATATGGAGGACACTCAGGCCTGGGGACATCAACCAGACACTGGTGACGACACACAACGCGGTGTCCCCACATTGAGACATTCAGGACCCGGGGACATCATCGGGGGGAGGACACAGACGCCATAGGGAGGGTCTGATTCACACACACACACACACACACACAGCCAGTCTCCGATGGAGGCGGGGAGGGAGGGAACACGCGCCATAGGGAGGGTCTAATTCCTACACACACACACACACACACACACACACACACACACACACACACACACACAGAGCCAGTCTCCGATGGAGGCGGGGAGGGAGGGAACACGCGCCATAGGGAGGGTCTAATTCCTACACACACACACACACACACACAGAGCCAGTCTCTGATGAGGCGGGGAGGGAGGGAGGGGAAGAGTAAATGGTTCTCGGAAATGGTATATAAAGATGTGAAGCCTGGTCGAACACAAGAGGTTGGTCGAGTGGTTGGGTGGGTGGAGGGTGGGAGGGTGGGTGGAGGGTGGAGGGTGGGTGACGACGTTGATGACATGGTGGAGGGGAGGGGATTAGGGGGGAGAAGGGGAG
Organism: Panulirus ornatus; assembly: GCF_036320965.1. Classification (NCBI taxonomy): domain Eukaryota; kingdom Metazoa; phylum Arthropoda; class Malacostraca; order Decapoda; family Palinuridae; genus Panulirus; species Panulirus ornatus. The sequence continues at coordinate 7,783,419 of NC_092286.1, forward strand.
GGTTAGTGGGTCAGAGGGGACGGGGAGAGGAGGAGGGGGAAAGAGAAAGGGAGGTGGGGTCGTGTGGGGTAAGCGGGGGGAGGGAGGGAGGGTCTAGACAGGACTAATAGGTTTAATAAGTCAGCGAGAGAGAGAGAGAGAGAGAGAGAGAGAGAGAGAGAGAGAGAGAGAGAGAGAGAGAGAGAGAGAGAGAGAGAGTCTCTCTCTCTCTCTCTCTCAGCGGAGGGAGGGTGGGCGGCGGGGGCGGCGCCAGGAGAGGAGAGGAGGCAGATGGGTCGTCATGAGCCACCTACGCTGGGATGCAGTTCTGAGATGATCTCTTCCCTCCACAGCCGACCATGAACCATGTTTACACCAGCGGGTCGGGGGAGAGAGGAGGTCATTATCGGCTGGCTCGGCTGAAGACATGAAACAATAGCGTCTGGTGGATCCCTGGGGGTGGAGTTAGGGTGGATAACGGCTACTGAGTAGTGGCGCATCCACTGTCTCTGCGGTTGAGTGTGGGAGGTGGAGGGGGAACGGTGGAGGGGAGGGAAGGTGGATGAAAGGGATGGTTTTGTAGGTGGGACCCCCGCATACCCAGCGTAGTTAGACGTTCTTTCGATGAGGATATTCATGGAATATTTTGGGGAGCACACGATATTCGCTCAGTGGTAGACGAACCTGTGTACACAGTATTACACACACACACACACACACACACACACACACACACACAAAAGTACAAAAAAGACCAAAATACCACAATGTTACTTTACACCAAAAAACATCAACATCTCCAATGATCGAATGCACGCCTCTCACTTCCCCACTCCCCTTTTTTTTTTCATTATTACTCTCACTACTCTCCTCCTCCCTCTCTTTCTCTCCCCTCTCCCCTCTCCCTCGAGCACTCTCCCATTGGCGTTATGAGAGCAGCTTTAACTTTACGAGGCCGGGAGATCAACGTAAAGGGTTCGTGTGTGTGCGTGATGGTCACTGATATAAGAACTGGTGATGGGGTATGGTCATACTGATTGGTGATAGGGGTATGGTGATAGTGATTGGTGATGGGGTATGGTGATAGTGATTGGTAATGGGGGTATGGTCATACTGATTGGTGATGGGTGTATGGTAATAGTGATT
>NC_092286.1:7787043-7817043 GCF_036320965.1 Panulirus ornatus
CAAATACAGATAATCCTCCACCTGCCCCAAGCGTTTTCTTTCGTCCACACGGGAGCTCATTCTCTCATAGAAATGTGAGGGATGTGTTTAATGAACACCTTTCTCAAAAGTCTGTGTCTCACTTAAGTCACTAAGTTTTTTTCTCTCTCCGAGAAGACAACCACATTCTATTTTCTTCTAATACCTCACACACTGTGTGTGTGTATGTGTGTGTGTGTGTGTGTGTGTGTGTGTGTGTGTGTGTGTGTGTGTGTTACTAGGATGGCTACCTGACACTCACAGCCGTATATATGTAACACCTCCATCACTGGGGTACAGCAATACGGTATATCACATCCGGGAACCATCATTACCACCCGTCAAGACCGTCTTCCTAGACCAATTAGCCATATTTTATACAATTTCCGGGACTCATCCAGTGTTTACCCGGGTCATTATCTCGTCTGGCTTCCTACTCTCCATTTCTCTCGCCTCTCCTCCTCCTCCTTCTTCTTCTTCTTCTTCTTCTCCTCTTCAACTTCCTTCCTCTTTTTTTATAAGTCAATATGATCTTAAGCCCTTGAGCACGACGGTACGACCCTTGAGATCGACAATACGACCCTTGAGCATAACGGTACGACCCTTGAGCACGACGGTACGACCCTTGAGCACGACGGTACGACACAAGAGCACGACGGTACGACACAAGAGCACGACTCTATACATGCACGGTAGCACGGCACACTGTAGCACAACAGTACGAACCTTGTATGATAATGACCTAACCTTTGACCTGCCCTTTAAAAAGGGTAAGGTCAAGAGGTGGGACACATCATACCAAGGGTCATACAGTCGTACTCAAGGGTCATTCAGTCGCGCTCAAGGGTCGTACCGTCGTTCATAAGGGTCTTATAGTCGTTCTCAAGGGTCGTACCGTCGTGTGCCAGGGTCGTACTGTCATGTGTAAGGCTCAAGGGTCATCCTGTCGTGTTCAAGGGTCGTATCGTTATGCTCAAGGGTCGTATTGTCCTTCTCAAGGGTAGTACCGTCGTGCTCAAGGGTAGTACCGTCGTGCTCAAGGGTCGTAACGTCGTGCTCAAGGGTCGTACCGTTATGCACAAGGGTCGTACCGTCGTGCTCAAGGGTCGTACTGTCGTGCTCAAGGATCGTACCGTTATGCTCAAGGGTCGTATTGTCGATCTCAAGGGTCGTATCGTCGTGCTCAAGGGTCGTACCGTCGTGCTCAAGGGTCGTACTGTCGGTCTCAAGGGTCGTACCGTCGTGCTCAAGGGTCGTACTGTCGGTCTCAAGGGTCGTACCGCCTTGCCCAGGGGTCGTTCAGCTGCACTCAAGGGGTTGCCAACTTCGACTACAGCTTTTCATCTTTATCTGATAATCATTTATCACCAATTAATGCACGTGCCGGTGATGAAGGCTAAATTATCATAACTACTGTCATTAAACCATCCATCTATTGATTACAATCCCTCACCCCGTTTTTTTTTTTTTCTAATCTCCTGTCATTAAAATGGAATTATGACATATATTTTTTTTTATCATTACCTTCATCCGAAGTTACCCTGTGATTATCTGCCAACATGTAACATAATTCAAAAGAAAGAGCCACACCGACCGACCTTATTGCATGACACCGACAGTTTCACATTGCAATCACTTTCGTGTATTTATCCTTTCGTAATTTTCACATTCTTCTTTTTCTTTGTCTTTCGTATCCTTATAGTTATATATTTCGTGTTATTCCATTTCTCTTTCGTATTTATCACATTCTTTTTCGTATTTTCACAATTTGTTCTCGCAGTCTTACTAATTTTACTTATTCTGATTTCTATTTCGAATTTTCACTCTCTCTCTCTCTCTCTCTCTCTCTCTCTCTCTCTCTCTCTCTCTCTCTCTCTCTCCCTCTCTCTCCCCCCTCTCTCTTTCTCCCCCTCTCTCTTTCTCCCCCTCTCTCTTTCTCCCCCTCTCTCTTTCTCCCCCTCTCTCTTTCTCCCCCTCCCCCTCTCTCTCTCTCTCTCTCTCTCTCTCTCTCTCTCTCTCTCTCTCTCTCGTGTCTATCCATCTTCTCATCGTATTTTCAACCAGGCGAAATCTAATCAATTCTGCTATGTCTAGTTTCTCACCACATACCCTACCTGGTTGCTATCATATCTCGCGGGTGCACGTACACACCGCCATGTGTGCAGTACACGACCATGTTGTTGTACCTTTAAGCTTCGCCACTTCTTTTTTTTTTGATCAGTTTACGCCAGATTACCTTAGCAGCTTTTCCGAAGCTTGGAGCTTACGTGTCATGCTTAGCTTTCAGCTTAGGAGCCAGGATTACAGAGGAAGGGAGTTCAATACTAGGGGGGGTGGGGGTCGTCTTTAATAAAGTGATCTAGTTCACTAATTTGGTTTCAAGATTGGTGGGTGAGGAAGACCATCACATATTCTCTCTCTCTCTCTCTCTCTCTCTCTCTCTCTCTCTCTCTCTCTCTCTCTCTCTCTCTCTCTCTCTCTCTCTCTCCATCGATCTACTTGGTAAGCCGAACTAGAGAGAGTACCCAAGGGTCAAGGCCCTTTCCTGACCTGGTGACCTTCTCGACCACTTGACCTTTTAAACCCGAAGAATTCTCGGGGATTATATATAAAAAAAAAAAAACTCTAGGGTCAAATACCGACGCATTTCACTTCCTCCACCAACGGTCATTAAAGGTGATTAACTAATCAATTATCACCACGGCCTTGACCTGTGACCTTTTGGAAGGGGAAAAAAAAAAGAGAGTAGGAACATTTTAAGTATATTATCTCCTTAAGAGCCAGGGTACGACTCTTGAGTATGAAGAGACATAACCCTTAAGCGCGACGGGACGACCCCTGAGAACGGCTCTACGACCCTTAAGCACGACAGTACGACCTTTAAGTACGACGGTACGACCTTGGGTATGATTGTGATGTCCTGACCTTCTGACCTGATCCTCAATGGTCAAGATAAAGGTCGGACCCTGATACCTAAGGGTCGTACCACTGGAATCAAGGGTCGTACCGTTATGCTCAAAGGTCGTATCGTTGTGCTCAAGGGTCGTATCGTTGTGCTCAAGGGGCGTACCCTTGTGCTCAAGGGGCGTATCCTTGTGCTCAAGGGGCGTACCGTTGTGCTCAAGGGTCGTACCGTTGAGCTCAAGGGTCGTACCCTTGTGCTCAAGGGTCGTACCCTTGTGCTCAAGGGTCGTACCGTTGTGCTCAAGGGTCGTACCGTTGTACTCAAGGGTCGTACCGTTGTACTCAAGGGGCGTATCCTTGTGCTCAAGGGGCGTACCCTTGTGCTCAAGGGGCGTACCGTTGTACTCAAGGGTCGTGCCGTCATACTCAAAGGGTTATATCTACTTCTTTAACCCCCTACTGATCCGGTCCGCTGGTCAGTTGGGGGACAATTTCAGACCAAAAAAGATGATACCCAGACAAATATAGACGACCAGGCAGACGAACAGACGACCAGGCAGACGAACAGACGGACAGAGAGCCAGACAGAGAGACAGACAGACAGAGAGACAGAGAGACAGACAGACATCCCCGCACAAGCCAGGCCCTCAGCCAGCGAGAGGATCATAACTGGTGTCTCCCTCAAGTGACTGACTGCCTAATTAACTGTCGGGCTAAATGACTGTTAAGAGCGCTCGTTTGGCCGTGCGTGAAATACACCTCCCCCCAACCCCTCCACAAGACTGCATTTCGAGAGAGAGAGAGAGAGAGAGAGAGAGAGAGAGAGAGAGAGAGAGAGAGAGAGAGAGGAACTGCTGGAAAAAAAAACGGAAGATTTGTGAAAAAGACTGGCTCCATCAGGCAAAGAAATAGATCGGGGGAAAAGAAAGAAAAAAAAAATCTTTTCAGTTATATCTTTCAGTGGTTTTACGACTTTTGGATTTATTTTGGCCTAAATCGTGTGGCAGCTAGTTGGTAATAGTCTCAATGTTAGGGGATGATCCCAGATCTGGGATAACCCCAGGACTGGGCACGAACGATCCCAACACAAAGAGAAGGATTTGCTGCATTGACGCGAAAATGTCCCAAATGATTCCGTTGCTCCGTTAATTGGAACGTCTCCATCCCAGGCGACGAGGGAACGCGTCTGGGACGACCATAATCCGAAGCAAGGAGGGAATGAGGAGTGAAACACTCACCGTCCCAGTGAGGGCGAGGGACAACTCTATCCCAAACTGGGAGGGACGTAGTCATTGGAAACGCTGGGCCACACAAGGGTGCCACAGCTTAATGAGGAACAACTAGGTCTCTGTGATCATTATCCAATTCCTGCCAGCGCCGGGGAAGAGAACTCCGCTCGTGGAGGTGTTCTGGCAGTAGTGGACACAGTAGGTAGTGTCAGGAGACCAGGGGCGCTCCATGCAATGAACTGCAGGAGTTTAACCTGACCGGTATATTGGGAGAACTGATGGAAACATGCATATCAACACCCTTCCCTCCCACACCTCTTCCGCTCCTCCTCCTCCTCCTCCTCCACGTCTACCATACCCCACTCCTCCTCCTCCTCCTCCTCCTCCACGTCTACCATACCCCACTCCTCCTCCTCCTCCTCCTCCTCCACGTCTACCATACCCCACTCCTCCTCCTCCTCCTCCCACCCTGACGATGTAAACACCCTTCAGTTACAGTCATCACCAAGGAATGACAATCCACGTAAACAATTCAGAACGACATAATACAAACAAACAGTGCATGAACAAATTTGCAAACAATACACTCAAAAAGGTTATCTGTTTGCCAAACAACGCATCGGGGTTCGATTCTCACAGGGTTTAGCGGTAAACAGTTTACATCACATATCATGTGTACAATACATTTTTGAGATACATGATAAAAAAAACTCAGTTAACTATACGTAACTACAGCAACAGTTAACTATACATAACTACTGCAACAGTGTACGAGAACAATCACACAAAACACACGATGTTTAGGTGGCTACGTAAAACTGACACACCAATGAAGGACAGATAGAACTACAAACGACATAGTCTTGTATTCTCTTCCAATCTCAAAATATCAGTAAGATTTAACGAAACACGATCTTCCCCAAAGGCGATACTAAATTAAACGACCCTTGCCCCCTCCCCCCAGTCGTATCTCGACACAAGAGCGTTTTAAAACCTCGACAAAACACGAATTCAGGCCTTTAAAAAACAGAAAAAAGTAATCTCTTTTTAAATACCCTAAAATTCTAGAATTTTACGACTCTGGTAATTGGTATTAAAGATGTTGGAAGGTCGAGCTACGAGTGAGGGGGAGGGGGAGGAAGGCGGGAGGGGGGGATGAGTGCCAGTTGCCATGGTGCTACAGAGTCACGGATCATAGACCCACGGCGCCATTCATCCGGGTTGCCAGGTGATAGAGAGGCACTATTACCGAACCCTGGGGCCAGAGGCCTGTTTGTGAGGTCCACGGTTCCGGTCAGCCAATCTACAAGCGAATGAAGGGGAAAGCCAAGAGCTGAGCTCTGAGAATGAAGCGGTGAAATCCTTTGGTATGCATACCAAACCAAGAGAATGATAAGACCACATCCGTGTGAGGCAACGCCCAGAACCCGGACATCAGAAGGCAGGCAGAGCGTTAACACGATTTCAGGATATCACAAACTTGTTCACTTGTTCAACTAAAATCTCAATGTTCTCGAAGATACGATTAAGTCCATGATACAAGGATGACATTTTTTCCCAAACAAGAAGAAGATGAAGAAGAAGAAGAAGAAGGAGATGATGATGATGAAGAAGAAGAAGAAGAAGAAGAAGAAGAAAAGAAGAAGAGGAAGCAGAAGAAAAAGAAGAAGAAGAAGAAGGAGAAGCAGAAGAAGAAAAAGAAGAAGAAGAAGAAGGAGAAGCAGAAGAAGAAGAAGAAGAAGAAGAAGAAAAAGAAGGAGAAGAAGAAGAAAAAGAAGGAGAAAAAGAAGAAGAAGAAGAAGAAGAAGAAGAAGAAGAAGAAGAAGAAGAAGAAGAAGAATACAAGAAGAGGAAGTAGACGAAGAAGAAGAAGAAGAAGAAGACAATCATTCCTGTCAATTTCGGGACGTATTTTTACAGCACACAAACACAAAAAAAAAACACAATCATAAATTCACTAAAAAAAGGAAAAAAGAAAACGAGAGTCAGGGAGATCGTGATTCGTATATGAGCAATATGAATCTCAAAGCGAGGCAGGTCAGGTCTTCTGCCTTCGTCCAGAATATTTGAATTCCCTATCATCAAAGGCAGTTGCTTTTCACGGATGAGAGAGAGAGGACAATCAATCACTAAACACGAGACAACCGATACAGAAGGGGAATCCATCCGAAGGAAATTCCTTTCCTTATTCCAACATCGTTTTCCTCATTTGTCTTTTTTGGGCACGAAGATGCGATCTTGGGTGGGGTTGGGGGGCACGACATGACTGTACACGATCTCAGAACACGACGACACGACCTCTGGATATCTTGACCTGCTCCTCAGTGACCTGATCCCTGATGGGTTAGGTCAAAGACCAAGATGTCACATATTCAGGGATAATATTCCGTCGTGCTTCAACGGGTCGTGCTCAAGGGTCGTGTTGTTGTGCTCAGAGGTCGTGATGTCGTGCTCAAGGGGTCGTGTTCTTGTGCCCAATGCGTTTTAAAGTTGAGTGGCTGATAACATATCCCTCGCTCAGACACGTCCGTCATCGCACGCATGGAAGTCATGGTTCCAGAGGGGTGAATATCGGAGACCATGGCACGTCTGCGGATATTCATATCTCCAGGGCAGTGAAGCGCGCAATCAGAATATTTGGAAACGTCTGATAGGTCTTCTTGAAGAGCTGCATCGGTGGCGTAGCACGAGAGAGAGAGAGAGAGAGAGAGAGAGAGAGAGAGAGAGAGAGAGAGAGAGAGAGAGAGAGAGAGAGAGAGAGATGGAACACTTAGTGAAAGAGCTTTCCAGGATATTCATCCAACTCTCTGGGCAGAGGTCTTTCCGGTACAGGTGGGGGAGGGTATGACTTGAAGATTATGACACTGGCGGTTATGAAACAACCAGACAGAATGCCTTCCACGAAGCTTCATCGGAATCTTGAGATTTCTAAGACGTTGAATCCAGCTGCTGGAAACTAACGAAAAGTACTGTCCAGTGCTATATGGTTCGTCATGGAAATGCCAGATAATAGAAGACCTAATGGTCTCTGGCGAAGTTATCTGCTGGAGGACAGTACGCCAGATAATGGAAGACCTGATGGTCTATGAAGAACTTGTCTATCGGGATAACAGTACCACGGAAAGTAGTATATAACAAAAGACCTGGTGGTCTATTACGAAGTTATCTGCAGGAGAACAGGTCACGGGAGAGTTAAATAGCAGAACACCTGATGGTCTATGTCCTATCTCCTGGAGGGCAGTATATGAGGTAGCCTGATAACAAATTACATGCCGGAGGTCACACACATTAGGAGTCAGATAACAGAAGACCCCGATGGTTTAGGACGAGGTTGTCTGCTGCAGAACAGGACATGGGAAAGCCAGACAACAGAAGACCTAAAGGTTTATGACGAGTTATTTTTTTTGTTTTTCTGGAGGAAAGTATTAGTAACCTGAATTCTTAATCTATATAAAGAGAAGCAAGATAGCACAGCAGAGAGTTCCTACCATCATGGAACGACATCCAGAGACCAAACAATCCAGTCCTAAAATGGAAAGGGTTTCTCGATAGTATCAAGGAGAGTTTTGGCAACTTGTCTTTCAAAAAAAAAAAAAAAAGAAATCAGAAAAAGAAAACATCATTGATGGAAAAACGACAGGGATATCTAAAACATTTTTAGAAAACAGAGTTCCAGGGGTGATTCACACACTTTCCAGATACACGTCTATCCCAGCCGATCGATGGACGTTTACGCAAAGATGCTTCCGGGAGACTTTACAGACTTTAAACATCTCGCAGCGGCAGTTCCTCGCACAGTTTATGAAACTGACAGAACTCTTTCAACCCTCCTGGAATTCTGGATAGCAATCAAACGCCCGAGGAAAATTGGCAAAATGTTTCTCGTCTTCAGAGAGAATACAAATTGCCGAAGCTCCAGTCCTCGAGATGTGATGTGAATAAGAATCTATAGCCCAAATTCCCAGAGGTCTAACACAGCCATCATGAAGTGTGATATAGGATTTCGTATTTATACGAAAACTACATCTCACCAGAACTGTCATCTCCAGTTTAAAAAAGTTTTCAGAATTCAACAGATCTGAAACGGTTTGGATATATAGAGAGGATGAGTGAAGAGAGAGTGACAAAGAAGGAATACGTGTCTGTAGTGGAGGAGACAAGACGAAGAGGTACTGGAGACTGACCGGAAGATGCCCTGGATCTTAAGGTTGGAAAATACGGAAAACGACGTGAGGAAATCGTCTCTAGATTACGTCTAGACAACACTTTAACGAGGCGTTTCGACGTCTTTGTATAATCTCTGGTTTCATGGAAGTAAATCGCGACCGTCTGGCTCAATCCTCCTCATATAGGATCCGTCTGGCTCAATCCTCCTCATATAGGATCCGTCTGGCTCAATCCTTGCCATATTGGATCCTTTGTTTTTTCCTGTAATGAAGTTTTGAGTTTGAGCAAAGTCTGAAGAGTCGAGAAGAAATGCTCACAAACTCTTTCTCAGAAAGTTAAGCAGTGGTTCCCAGGCGGGAGTAATTAGTGGGCTGGCTCTCTCTCTCTCTCTCTCTCTCCTTGATGGTCTTTCACACACACACACACACCCATATATATATATATATATATATATATATATATATATATATACCCTCACGTGCCCTCATGAGCTCTAAACGGTATATCTGCTCACAGATACACAGAGGGACGCGGCACAGGTCCATACAAACTGTTATACACACCTTACACACACAAATGTGTATACTAAGGAACACGCACGCGTACACAGAGAGTATCTATCTTCCAGAGAGAGAGAGAGAGAGAGAGAGAGTTCACGAATATCTATGGCGAAATTTTGCGTAGCGGTCAACGCACATACACTACTTGTATAACTTCACTGTTATTCTCTGGTGCGCGGATATTGCATGGTCGGCAATGCTGGGTTAATCGAGAACCGTTTTTTGGCCATTTATGTAATCTTCTTTTAAATGCTTCTGTATCAACTTCCTGTATAGTTTTTTTACTATTTCGTTTGGGAAATCAACAAAATATTTTTTCCCCCTTTGCTCTCGTGTATATAGCTTCGTCTCTTCGATGTATATCAACTGACTGTTATATTTCTCTCTTGTGTCTCCCCTGATGATGTGATTATTACACGAAAGTGCACTTGGGAACTTTTCGTGTTTCATTTTCCCCGTGGACTCATAGGAATATACATATATATATATATATATATATATATATATATATATATATATATATATATATATATATATATATATACATATATATATATATATATACATATATATATATATATATATATATATATATATATATATATACATATATATATATATATACATATATATATATATATATATATATATGTATATATATATATATATATATATATATATATATATATATATATATATATATATATATATATATATATATATGCTTGATATCTTTTTTTGATACATTTCAATATATTCTTGAGGATAAAATTACCCCTATTTCTCCAATACTGTGAAGTTTTCTTATCTTAGCTCCTCCCTTTTCAACCCACAATATAATGTGATGCACAGATTTTCACTTATCTAAATCAATGTCTCACGCTCTCCTCTCTCTACTTAGATACTATATTCAAATTCTTTCATCTTATCTTTATCTTCTGATCTTTACTGGAGCCATTTGCATAAGAATATCTTTTTTCTCTTTCTTCCTCTTCCTCCGTTTTCCTTTACATATCGTCTCTCCTAAATATTATTATCATAAACATCAGCGAAACTAGGACTATTCTTTGTGGCACATGTGGCATAACATTCTGCAATGCCCCTTGCAACATTCTGTTTGCTAAAAACTTTTCCCATTTGCCTTTCATGCTATTACGTTGCTTATTTAACAGGACCCTGTGGTGTACTGCTTCGCGAAAGTCAAGAAAAAAAAATCATGTATTCTCATCCCTTGGTGACAGGTTACAGCACTGTACCAACACCTGTATTGGTGTGTTTCCTCCGGGTACAGAGACAAATGTGTGGCCTTCATAAATACTTTTAGTTTTTTTTGAATTCAGTGGTTTTATTACGTGTTTTTTGATCAGTCCGACACTTGTACTACACGTGACGCCAAAACTTAAGGTTCCTATAATATCATTAGGGAGAGAGAGAGAGAGAGAGAGAGAGAGAGAGAGAGAGAGAGAGAGAGAGAGAGAGAGAGACTTGAGATCCTTCTCTGTGTATTGGAGTCAAGACAAACCATTCTGTCAACTTCAGCACCCACTTGCCATCGCCCGAGCCTCGCCTCTCAACAAAATGATTGGTTTTCCTAATAATCTATTCATCTACCCAAATGTTCCTTCCTTTATTTTTTTCTGTGAAAAAGAAAAAGCTGCCGGAATGTATTCCATCTGAGTCATGGCGTTGGATTACCTCGAGAAAGTCGGTACGGTGGTTCGATAACCTCTCTTGTCTTCGTCTGTTACCTGGACGTGAACGTAACCCTGGCATTATCCTCAATGTGATCTGATATTAACAATATGTAACACAACTTGGACGCAATACAATCCTTCGCTTGTGTTTGATTGATCCACATTTGTGCATGTGTACTTGCAGCTACGCTGGCCGACTCTGGACATCCTAAATTCATGTATTTTATTCTTCTCTACATATGTTATTTACATATGAGATGACTTTCTTTTTTTTTTTCCAGTTCTTTTCTCTTTGACTTCTCTTCGTTTATCCTTTGTTCTCTCATTCTTTTTTTTGTGAGGGGGGGAAGGAGTTCTATTATTTTTCTTGTCTGCCCTTATGATCTTTTTCACCGCCACTCCCTCTAGAGAGAGAGAGAGAGAGAGAGAGAGAGAGAGAGAGAGAGAGAGAGAGAGAGAGAGAGAGAGAAAAAAAAACAAGAAGAAATGTGAAGTTGGATGAACAAAAACACGGCAAAAATGCAATAAGAATGAGAAAATAGAATGGGATCACGAGACAGACAGATAGCCAGAGAGAGAGAGAGAGAGAGAGAGAGAGTGTATGCATGACACGCTAAGCTGTGTTCTTTGGGGGGAGTCAGGTCTGCATCTACCACTTGTGACGTAGTTATTCATGCATGCAAAATGAGGAACACAACCCCAGGGCTCACCTGGACGACACACAATACACCACCTTGCAGGGCGGTGGACACACACACACACACACACACACACACACACACACACACACACACACACATGACTCCAAGAAAATAAAATCCTCGAGTGAAGAAAATAAACAATGCAAACTACGTATACGCTCACCACCAAACAACTGTAATCAAGCCATTAAAGTGCTTGTAAAAGCAGCGGTAAACATGCCAAACACTGGCCTTTATTAATCATTATAAAAGCCAATTTTCCTTAATTGGATAATAAACCACTCTTAGTTAGCAGGAGGATAAACCACTCTTAGTAAGCATGAGGATAAACCATTCTCAGTAAACATGAGGATAAACCATTCCTAGTGAACAGATAAACCAGCCTCAGTTAATATTTGTACAACAAAAGATTTGTTGAACTTAATGAACGTTACGAAGTTCAATAACAAACACGTCCATATAATGAGAGAGGTGAACAAAAGTATATATATATTTTTCCCCTCGAATACATTTTCATACCGAACATGGGTAAATATTAATCATTTAACAATGGTAATAAGTCGTGCGTTACTAACAGAATAAAACTGAACACCATAATTATCACACAAGCAGACAGACAGTAGACTAGATTCAAGTAGACAGTAGATACAAGGAGACATACAGTAGACTAGATACAAGTAGATAGACAGTAGACTAGATACAAGTGGACAGACAGTAGACTAGATACAAGCAGACATACAGTAGACTAGATACAAGTAGACAGACAGTAGACTAGATACAAGTGGACAGACAGTAGACTAGATACAAGCAGACAGACAGTAGACTAGATACAAGCAGACATACAGTAGACTAGATACAAGTAGACATACAGTAGACTAGAGACAAGAAGAGAGACAGTAGATAGACAGTAGACTAGATACAAGTGGACAGACAGTAGACTAGATACAAGCAGACATACAGTAGACTACATACAAGTAGACAGACAGTAGACTGGATACAAGTAAACATACAGTAGACTTGATACAAGTAGACAGACAGTAGACTAGATACAAGTAGACATACAGTAGACTATAGATCAGTGCTAAACACCAAGAACACAGTTCAGCAGGACTGAGTAACGTGGGTTTCAATCACTCTCTAAGATGGCAAATTAAGGATTGAGACTTAAATATAATCCATGATGCATTCTAATCACAATCATTGTCGTTCATCCACTGTAATTTTCACGGACGATAAAGGAGAGAGTTTTAAACTCGTGTTGGCCCATCTCTTAATCTTGCATTTATGTATCATGTCTTCACTCCCATGTGTGTGTGTGTGTGTGTGTGTGTGTGTGTGTGTGTGTGTGTGTGTGTGTGTGTGTGAATTCAATGGTGTATTCTGTGTCTTCAGTATGGAAGTTACATCCTGGGTTTGATGGGTCTTGATATACACTAAATCTACGTTTCTAATGTTAGAATGATTAGGTTGACATTTAGATCGCAGAAGAGAAAGTGTAACACGTCCATGTCTGAGGAGAAGAGTTTTACATGGGTCTAGATCTGGTGGAGTGGACTTTATAACTAGGTTGGGAAGGCGAATGCTTATTGTGTCTCGCCTTGAATAATGTATACATGTCGTGTCACTGCAAAGCAAGGGTAAGTTTTCATGTGTAGTTCAATAGTTGGTTATGAAGAGGTTTGAGTGAGACGAGTTTAGCGCGGCTGTGGAGAAAGAAGTGCGTTGAAGTGAGATTGTAATTTAAATCTTTTTTTTTTATTCCTTTTTGAAGGTATTGGATTTCTGTGGTTGTTAGACAGCCATTGATTGCCCTGAACATTTCAGTTTTGTGTGGTTTACAGTTTTATTTCATTTTTTCTTTTTTTTTTTACTTTTGACCGGGTTTCTTACCGGCGGGTGAGGCGTACTTTAAGGTGGAGCAGATCAAATGTTTGCAGAGGAATCTTTGGGATTCTTTCTCTTGTCCAAAACTAGTGGCGGTTTTAGTGTTCTGAGAGCGAGTTGTTTGTTTATGGCCACTGTTGTTGATTTATTTGTGTTGTGGAATGTGAACGTCATGAGTTTGTCTTGGGTGATTGCGTTTGTTTGTGTGTGTGTGTGTGTGTGTGTGTGTGTGTGTGTGTAACACACCACCCGACCGTCCTAAAGCCACCTCAAGGCTTGTCGACGAGAGTCTCACTGGACGTGGCAGTCACACATACACATAAACAAAGCCATACACACAGACACAAAGAAGAACGGGAGAGAGAGAGAGAGAGAGAGAGAGAGAGAGAGAGAGAGAGAGAGAGAGAGAGAGAGAGAGATGCTCTTTGTCTGTCGCTGGAGGCAAACATTCTTCCTTCTCGAGTTAAAAGAGTCTAGCGTAAACACATCCACTAAAGCTATCGTACACTGTACACTGTCTTTTGTCCCCATTTACTGTAAGTATATAAAGAGGAGCTGGTGATTCCAAAAATAAGATATCCGATGATAAACACGGGAGAAGAGAGAGGGTGGGAGAGATTATACAGCAGACCAGAATGATAGAAAGCGGCCATGGATAAACTTAGGGAGAAGAAGAAAAAACGCTAATAAGCAAATCCGAAACACGACCGAAAAATAAGAAGAGAGAGCAAAAAACGGAGAGGGTGAGAAAAAGGGGCGAAAGATCAAAAGAAAGATTTTGTCTCTAAGCGAGACAGAGATACACACGGCCCGATTTTTTCTTTTCTTTTTTTCCTACGTTAACGGACCTTTTCTAGTAGGGGTGGGGGAGGGGAGGGGATGCATGTACACATGGGGGAGGGTTACTGGTCTCTCTCTCTCTCTCTCTCTCTCTCTCTCTCTCTCTCTCTCTCTCTCTCTCTCTCTCTCTCTCTAACTATCGATCTATCGACTTCTCTATCGACTTCTCTTTCACCTTCTCTCTCCCTTCTCTCTCTCTCTCTCTCTCTCTCTCTCTCTCTCTCTCTCTCCTTTCTGTGCCTGCCCACCATTTTCTCCAATTTCTCTCGCACCCCATTGTGGCCCAGCCGTAAATCCCCCCCAGCTCAGTCCAGCACCCAATACCCATCCTTCCTCTGGGAGAAAGCGGAGTATAAAGACATAAAGAAAACTGGATGTGAAGACAACCAATGAAAAGAAGAAAAAGGGAAGGTGAAGATTAGAAAAAAAAAAAAGAGAAAAGGATGGAGGGATGAGTTAAAGATTACGGACGCATTGGTGAGATGAATTATAATGAACATGGACGCTCAGACAACCATAAAAAGAAAATAAACGCACCCAAGGTTTGGAAGAAAGAAAACGGTTCGCGGGATCACTAATATGTTATAAAACCGTCTATACTGTATAGAGACATCGAACATGGTGAGGATGCTGGAAGTACCTTTGGACTACATTCGTTGTGAGGCGATTTGATCCTTTATGAAAACACAGTTTAAAGCAGAGGTTTGTAGCATACGCGGCCTGACTTGTGGAAATGGCTTGAACATACGGAGAGGATGAGTGAAGAAAGACTAACTCGGAGGATCTATGTGTCAGAAGTGGAGCACTGAAAGTGGAAGAGGAGACGAAGAAAGAGATGGAAGGACGGAATGAAAAAAAAAGAAAAAAGAATTGGGATACTGGAGCCTTAACATTCGGTGGGGAGGGAGGCGTACATGGGATAGAACGAAATGGATCGATGTACTACACGGGGAGCAACGAGGGTCAGTGGGATAAACCAGGGCATACAAATCGGTCAAAGCAAACGTCGAAAAAAGCCTTTAAGGGATGGTTGCGGATGGGGTGGGCTTTGGTTTCAGTCCATTATACACGAAAAGAGAAGAAATGAAAGATTTACCATACGAGTACACGGAATCAAGATTCAACCAGGCCTTAGCCCTAAGTAACGTTCCAAACTCATCCAGATTACTCTGTACTCAGATGGACGACCGTCAAGAGCAAAGGAAAAATTATGTATTAATTTTCCCCAGGCTGGAGGATTCTTAATGAGTGAAGTCATAAATCCTTTTCGTAACGAAGTCATGATTATAATTACCTCGCCCAAAACATATTCTAACACTACACACCACCCACCACCACGACCCCCTCCCCCAACTTCTTAAACCTACCCTAAACCACCCACTCCCCACTCCTTAAACCTACCCTAAACCCCCCCCCACTCCCTAAACCACCCACCCCCACTCCTTAAACCTACCCTAAACCCCCCCTAACCTCCCAAAACAACCTCTACACCCCCACCCCACACCTCCCTCCACACACCCACACACCACACACTAATGACTGCTAGAGCGAGCGAAAATTCCTGTGGCGATTAAGGCTTTTAGAGGTAACACCATCCCCGGTCTGATGTTATTTCATCTCTCTCTCTCTCTCTCTCTCTCTCTCTCTCTCTCTCTCTCTCTCTCTCTCTCTCTCTCACACACACACACACACACACACACACAAACTTACTGTGACACTCTCACCTGTTCTCCCTCCAATACACCCTCACAAGCCGTGAGAGCTCTTCCTGAAAACTCACTCTCCCATTCCTCTCTCTCTCCCCTCCCTCTATCTCCCATCCCAGGGTAATAAGACCCTCCCCTTACACTCGAACACCCTCCCACGTTTTCTCCCCTCCCTCCCACTCTCTCCCGTTCTCTCCCACGGAGATGCTTCTCTAACCGCTCCCTCTTCTCCCCTCTCCCCCTCTAGTCGTTCTCCCTTCTCCCCCATTTCTCCTCCACGTCCTCTCATCGTTCCCGCCACTCCCCTCCCCTAATCGTTCTCCCCCCACCTCCTCCTCCCCCTCCCCCCGTTCCCTCCTCTTCATTATTTTCCAATCAATACCCAGGTCAGATCTCGCGGATATTCTTAAATTCCAGGATTCCTTTTAAATGAGTTAATTGCATCTTTCCCTGGGAAGGCTGGATTCATATCACACACACACACACACACACACACACACAGCCTTAGACAGGTGCCCATTTATCGACCAGTACTGAAGGTGAAGATGAACAGTTGGGTTGGCTGTGGGCTGACTGACTCTCTGTATGTAATAACCTATTCGTAATTACCATTTCGTGCCGCATGAGGAGGGAGGTTTACATTCGGGTGTTTGTAATTACCTGTCTGTACTGTATGGGGAGAGAGAGAGTTTTAGCGTGTGTGTGTGTGTGTGTGTGTGTGTGTGTGTGTGTGTGTGTGTGTACGTGTGTGTGTGTGTTTGTGTACGTATGTATGTATGTATGTATGTATGTGTGTGTGTGTGTGTGTGTGTGTGTGTGTGTGTGTGTGTGTGTGTGTGTGTGTGTGTGTGTGCGCGTGTGTGTGTGTACGTGTGTGTGTACGTATGTATGTATGTATGTATGTATGTATGTATGTATGTATGCATGTGTGTGTGTGTGTGTGTGGGTGGGTGTGGGTGTGTGTGTGTGTGTGTGTGTGTGTGTGTGTGTGTGTGTGTGTGTGTGAGCGCGTGTGTGAGTGTGTATGAACGTACGTGCACACGTCTCCATAAAAATGAAAAATGGCAGCACTTGGTCAAGAGAATGAGGACACAGAATGTGTGAAGGTTTAAGGATGGCGTGGAGGGGAAAAAAAAATATAATAGTATAGAAAAAAAGAGAGAACAAAGAGTATAGGAGAAAAATCTAGTGATGAAGGAAGGAAGGGAGAGAGAGAGAGAGAGAGAGAGAGAGAGAGAGAGAGAGAGAGAGAGAGAGAGAGAGAGAGAGAGAGAGAGAGAGAGAGAGAAGGGAGGAGAAATGAAAGAAACAAGGAAGAGGGAAGGATGGAGGATAACGACTCCCCCCCTCCCTCCCCCACCCCCCCCTATACCCTCCCCTTCCTCTAAAGACCAAAATGAAACGAACGAGGCCCCATTGCAGCCTCTGACTGGCCACTCTGTTCACAGACATCACCACGGGATCTTCGGACAAGGGAAGAAAAAAACACACCGGTCCGTACCCGGCCACCTTACAACGGTCGGGAACCGAGAAAATCATATATATATATATATATATATATTTCCCGCGTTAGCGAGGTAGCGTTAAAAACAGAGGACTGGGCCTTTGAGGGAATATCCTCACCTGGCCCCCTTCTCTGTTCTTTCTTTTGGAAAATTAAAAGAAAAAAAAAAACGAGAGGGGAGGGTTTCCAGCCACCCGCTCCCTCCCCTTTTAGTCGCCTTCTACGACACGCAGGGAATACGTGGGAAGTATTCTTTCTCCCCTATATATTAATAAAGATACAAGTGTCTTACTTTTGGGTGTCACTTGACTGGCGTTCGATTACAAACCCTGGCGTGGGTGTTCAACTTACCTGGAAGATAAGAAGAGAAAAACACATCATTAGTATAAATCGTTGGGAAATTTGAATTAGAATAGGACGATAAGAAAGGGTAATGACACAGGCGGGTATGATAAGAGCATGGTGAGGTGAAAGATAAAGACAGACATCATACAACATATACAGATATGGAAGGCAACGTAAACAAGTTCACCCACTGGTGGTTCTAAAGTGGTGGCCTTCAAGTGGTTGCCCCCTGGAGCCGCCCACTCTAACGGTGACACTAACGTAATTACAAGGCAATAACTGGGAGGGCGTGGTGGAAGGAGATGGGAGGGCGTGGCGGAGCGAGATGGGAGGGTGTGGTGGAGCGAGATGGGAGGGCGTGGTGAAGCGAGATGGGAGGGTGTGGTGGAGCGATATAGGAGGGCGTGGTGGAGCGATATAGGAGGGCGTGGTGGAGCGAGATGGGAGGCCGCGTTGGAGGAAGATGGGAGGGCGTGATGGCTGGAGGTAAAGAGAGAGAGGTGGAGGAAGAGGGAAGTGAGGTGTGGTGGATCGAGGTAGAAAAGTGTGATGGAGGAAGACGTGGTGGCGTAGCAGTGGTGATGGTGAAGGTGTGCTGGGGGGTGATGTGGTGGCGTAGTGGTGGTGGTGGGTGAAGGCGTGGTGGAAAGGTAAGTTGTGGCGTGGTGGTGGTCGGTCAGGGCGTGGTGGAGGGAGATGGAACACACCTGCTCCTCCCTCGGCCGTGAGCTCCGCCACCCACGGCCGAGGTGGATGATCATATTTTGACCAGACATTCATGATTACGATGGGATAATGATGGTACTTAGGATAATGGTAATGGTGACGATGGGGGGCTATGAATGAATGGTGAGGCTTGTAATGATGGCGTAGAGAGGAGGAGGAGGAGGAGGGAGGGAAGGCGTTAGGAGAGAGAGAGAGAGAGAGAGAGAGAGAGAGAGAGAGAGAGAGAGAGAGAGAGAGAGAGAGAGAGAGAGAGAGAGAGAGAGAGAGAGAGAGAGAGAGGCGAGGTGTTGATGCTTGTGTTGATGGGGCTCCTGGACCATGGAGGGGGAGGAAAGGAGGAGTAGAGATAGGAGTAGAGTGGATGATAAAGATGTGAGGGAGGGGTTGGGGCGAGGGGACGACAGACGGGCTCCGGACGATGAAGGCGCCATCACCTTCTCGTACCATCACCAGTGTTGATGATGACACGACCGTCTTGAATGGCGACGGGACCGAGATTATAATCGGGAATGCAGCGCGATACGTCCCCCCGTAAAGCCCGACGCAAATGCGCCACGTCGCAAGGCAGAACGAGCGCTCTCACTCCGCGTCGTAATGGACACGACTCCTGAAATTACTACCGCCAGGCCTGACGCAATATGGGTCTGTCGCAACTTGAAGACACAAAAGGTTCTCACTCGGTGTGTGTGTGTGTGTGTGTGTGTGTGTGTGTGTGTGTGTGTGTGTGTGTGTATAGCTCCTCCTGCAGCTGGTTGCACTCATCAGTGCAAGGCTGTGGCAATATGAGGATGGGAGGAGGAGGCGGTGGTGCTGGCGGGGAGGTGGGCTGTGTTGACGATAGAGGAGGGAGAGGCGGAGGAGCCATAGAGGTGGGCAACATAGTGCTAAAATGACCAGCAATCCTTCTAGGGGGGAAAAGAGGTGGGAGGTGGCCGGCTCCATCCATCG
Organism: Panulirus ornatus; assembly: GCF_036320965.1. NCBI lineage: Eukaryota > Metazoa > Arthropoda > Malacostraca > Decapoda > Palinuridae > Panulirus > Panulirus ornatus. Next base: position 7,806,270 of record NC_092286.1, read on the forward strand.
TCATAACGAAAAAAAGGAGGAGGAGGAGGAGGAGGAGCAAGAGGAGCAAGAGAGAGAGAGAGAGAGAGAGAGAGAGAGAGAGAGAGAGAGAGAGAGAGAGAGAGAGAGAGAGAAGCAGTGAGATGGATGAGGGAGGAGGGTAGGGGGCGGCAAAAAGGGGCGAAGAGAAGGAGGTGTGATAGGAAAGGAAAGGAAAAGAGGCGCTGCTTATGACGGCACCTGCTGGTGGTCTGAAGGAAAGGAAGAGGAGTTGATGGAGGTGTGAGAAAGAAGAAATGTGGGTGTATTTTGCTCTCTCTCTCTCTCTCTCAAGCTGTTATCCCACGACCACATATGCCTCTCACGTGCCACAGACTGCTGCATGACGTGCCACAGACTGCTGCATGACGTGCCACAGACTGCTGCATGACGTGCCACAGACTGCTGCATGACGTGCCACAGACTGCTGCATGACGTGCCACAGACTGCTGCATGACGTGCCACAAGACTGCTGCATGACGTGCCACAGACTGCTGCATGACGTGCCACAGACTGCTGCACGACTCCTTTGTCGTTCATATGAACCCCCCACCACCACCGCCACCACCACACCCATCACCATCTCCTCCCCGCCTCCCATCATGACAATGACGTGGTGGGTTTTCCCTCCCTCCGCACCTCACCTCCTCTCCCTCCCTCTCTCCCTTCACCCTGGTAGTTTTTGGCTCCCCTCCATCTCCTCTGGTATTTCCCTGTTGCGGGTAGCGCCTTCGCTTCCGAGCTGGAGTGTTGTAAAAGTTATTTCTGGACTTCTATCTTTGCCTCTCCTTCTCTTCTCCACATTATTTTTTCTTCTCCCCCTCGTCCCTTTTCCTCCCTCACCCCGACAGACGGGTTTCCAATACATGGTGAGATATTTCTATAGTTTTCCGAGTGTTTTCTAATTATGAATTCCATAACACCTCCCACGGGGGTCTCTGCAGTGTCTAAGCTGCGCTCCGTGAAGCAGCTGGGTATTTCTTGGGTTCCTGTGCAGGGAAGGACGTTCGTGCGGGAGACAATACAAAGTTTCGCGAAGGTGACTTTTCCACTCGCGACGTCATGATATACAAGCAGAGTCCGGTAACACCGGTTAGGCGCATATATATATATATATATATATATATATATATATATATATATATATATATATATATATATATATATATATATATATATATATATTCCTATGAGTCCACGGGGAAAATGAAACACGAAAAGTTCCCAAGTGCACTTTCGTGTAATAATCACATCATCAGGGGAGACACAAGAGAGGAATATAACAGTCAGTTGATATACATCGAAGAGACGATGTTATATTCCTTTCTTGTGTCTCCCCTGATGATGTGATTATTACACGAAAGTGCACTTGGGAACTTTTCGTGTTTCATTTTCCCCGTGGACTCATAGGAATATCTTGATCACGCGCAAAATTGTGATCCTTTCCAATATATATATATATATATATATATATATATATATATATATATATATATATATATATATATATATATATATTGGTTCATTTGCAAATACGAAGAAAGACTTCTTTTTCGCACGTTCGAGTAAATTTTTCTTTTTTTCAGTAGGTGATTCATTTTTTTGCGTAAAAACGTCTATAATTCAAGAACATTAACCTTTATATTTTTTATGTAGAAGGATACGGTCACGGACAGAGGACAGACCCGACCACCACGGACACGTCCTTGAATGAAACTTAAGCCAAAAAAAAAAGGACCGGGGAGAGAGAGAGAGAGAGAGAGAGAGAGAGAGAGAGAGAGAGAGAGAGAGAGGAAAAAAATAATTCAGAGATCATGGAGCAAGTGGAACTGTTGTGTATCCCTCTCCCTTGTATTTCCCTCCCTAAGACACTCACGTGTAATCCATGTTGTCTGCTGGATACTGGAAAATGAAAAGCTCGAATGAACTCCCTCCCCTGCATGAACAACTCCATCACCTGAATGAACTCCATCACCTGAATGAACTCTGTCATCTGAATGAACTCCATCACCTGTATGAACTCCATCACCTGAATGAACTCCATCATCCGAATGAACTCCATCACCTGTATGAACTCCATCACCTGTATGAACTCCATCCGAATGAACTCCATCACCTGAATGAACTCCATCATCCGAATGAACTCCATCATCCGAATGAACTCCATCACCTGTATGAACTCCATCACCCATATGAACTCCATCACCTGTATGAACTCCATCACTTGTATGAACTCCATCACCTGAAAAAAAACTCCATCACTTCACTGGAAAATGACTCACTTTCCTCTTCCTCTCATTACCATATTCGTTTTGATCTGTCAGTCTGGCCTTCTGTTTGTCTCTCTATCAACCTGTCATCGATGAATGATTTCCACAAGGTCGAATAAGGTCAAAGGTCAAGTTCTGTAGTTTCAGTTAGGTTTGGGCGTGGGTTCACCACCTCCTGGCGTGGGCTGAGGCACTCCTGGCGTGGGTACGCACCTCCTGGCGTGGATACGCAACTCCTGGCGTGGGTTGCGCACCTCCTGGTGTGGATGCGCAACTCCTGGCGTGGGTACGCAACTCCTGGTGTGGATATGCACCTCCTGGCGTGGATGCAGCACCTCCTGGCGTGGATGCAGCACCTCCTGGCGTGGATATGCACCTCCTGGTGTGGATATGCAACTCCTGGCGTGGATATGCAACTCCTGGCGTGGATATGCAACTCCTGGCGTGGGTTGAGCAGCTCCTGGCGTGGGTGCAACTCCTGGCGTGGGTTGAGCACCTCCAGGCGTGGATATGCAACTCCTTGCGTGGGTTGAGCGCCTCCTGGCGTGGATGCAGCACCTCCTGGCGTGGATGCAGCACCTCCTGGCGTGGGTACGCACCTCCTGGCGTGGGTTGAGCGCCTCCTGGCGTGGATGCAGCACCTCCTGGCATCCCTGCGTGGGTGCGCACCTTCCTGGCGTGGACAAGCGGTCGTGTTCCCTACTATGTTAACTTATCTCTTTTGTTTTCTCATTTTTCGCGCACTTTGCACCACGTTTATCACCCCCGTCCGTCGTGTGTCCTTTTATTCTTTTCTCTCCCCAACCTCGCATCTGCTTCGCTTGCTTCCCCTCAATCTTCATTATCACCTTTCCTCACCATCTTAATGCTTTTCCCGTCAACACACTGGACACCACACACAGTTTTTCCTCAGCTTCTCCCCCTCCTTCTCTTCTTCCTCCTCCTCTTCTTTCTCCACCTCCTCCTCCTCTTCTTTCTCCCTCCTCCTCCTCTTCTTTCTCCACCTCCTCCTCCTCTTTCTCTTCCTCCTTCTCCTCCTTCTTTCTCTTTCTCCTCATCGTCCTTCTCCAATATTTATGAACCACTTCTGGTTTCCCGAACCAGTTTCTCTTCCCATTTTCTCTCCTCCCCTTATCGTACTTCCCCTCCTGAGCATTAACATTATCCGCACAAACTCTCGGTCATTTGCTCTTCATCATTCCCCCCTTTTTACTTCTTCTTCCTTTCTTTTTTTCCTTTTCTTTCTCTCGGTTTCTTTCTTTCGCCAGAGAATACGTGAGGCATCTGGGCATAACCTGTGTAATTTTCCGGGGAAATTTCACAGCATGTTTACCTTCCTGTCGAGTCAACCAGAAGGCGTCTGGCAGGTATATGTCTCTGGCCTCATCTCTCTCGTGTATGATCGTCTTCTCTCTCTCTCTCTCTCTCTCTCTCTCTCTCTCTCTCTCTCTCTCTCTCTCTCTACCATTTGACCCTTCTCTGTGTGTGTGTGTGTGTGTGTGTGTGTGTGTGTGTGTGTGTCTTGATTTATCCTTGCGTCATTCGCCATAATGTGCGCATTTCGTACCTGTCAGTAACATGACCGTCTGTCTGTGAGAGAGAGTCTCTCTCTCTCTCTCTCTCTCTCTCTCTCTCTCTCACCTACCCTCAGCCTCAGCCACCGCCCTTCCTCCTCCTCCTCCTCTTGCCCTTTCCCAGCTCTCCTGGGAGGGGTGGGACAGAACCTCTGTTTTATTCCCTTCACGCCACAGGCCCACGCCCATCCCACCCCACCCCCCCCCCCCCCCCCCAAGCCCGCGGCCACACACCGGCTCCCCCTCTAACCAAGTGAGGAGGGTGGGACAGGAGAGAGGGGAGGGGAGGGGAAAGGAGGGGAAGGAAGCCTACGGAGTTAGCAGACGAGTTGAGGGGAGTAGGGGGGGGGTGAGCCCCTTGAAGGGGAATTCCTTGTGGAGGTGGCGGAAGGTTGGGTGGTTTGATGGGGAGAGAGAGAGAGAGAGAGAGGGGCAGAGAGAGGAGGAGATGGGCGTAGGGAAAGGGAGAGGTTTAAGGAAGGGTGGGGAGTTACGGTAATTTTAGTGGAGAGTTAAAAGAGAGGGAGAGGAAGCTAGAGGGACAGGGAGGAGAAAGAGAGGTAGAGAGAGGGAGTGGGAGGCCAGTGAAAGAAAGAAGGAGGGAGTAGACTGAGAAAATGAGGAAGGAAATTCTTCACGTGTATGATGGAACTCCAGTTTACTCCTACAGTATACGCCAAGAGTTTACATCAAGAGTGGTAATGACAATTTAGGAAGACATCGGAGGAGTAGCATATATGCCAGCAGTTTACGACGGTGGGAGAGTTAGGGTACGTACACCTATAGTTTACGACGGGAGAGTCGTGTAGGGAAAGAGTTTACGACGGGAGTTTACCACTAGAGAGTAGCGTATAGCTGAAGTTTACCACGGGGAAGCAGTATACCTCAGCAGTGTTTACTACCTGAAACGAATATCAATCAACAGTTTACGACCAAAAGTACATTTTTTACGAGGAAAGAACAACAAATATTCCAACGTAAAACCATAAAAATGAAAAGAAATTGAATAAAAAAGATATATATATATATATATATATATATATATATATATATATATATATATATATATATATATATTTTGCTTTGTCGCTGTCTCCCGCGTTTGCGAGAGATGACATGTACGAAAATAACTTGCGATGTAAAACATTCTGAGGGAAAAAAAGTTGTAATTTCTTATGGTATTGCTGAAGTTATGAGGATAAAGTACTCGTTTTAGGTCTCAGCAACAAATATCCATTAAAAAAGATTTTAAGTGATTTAAAAATATCAATTCTTTTTTTTTCCTTGAACAACGCCAGAAGACAATGGGGATAAGTGAACTCTCTCTCTCTGTCTCTCTCTCTCTCTCTCTCTGGATAAGCTACGGTCAGCCAAGACATCGTATGTCCCACGGTTGTACTGTCGTAACAAGGGGTTGTACTGTCGTAACCTTTAGAAAATGGTGCACCTTAAGACGCTCACAGAAAACGAAGACCTGCAAAGCAAGAGTCGGCCCCTGGTTGCCTGACTCCGTCTCGCCCCGCCCATACACCCAAGTCCAGCCAATCAGACGGCACGAATCACTCCAAGAGACACGGGGCACAGATCACCGTGTCATTGGGTTCGCATCTGCCAGCCTGTGTGAGGGGGATTATGAACCTTATCGCTTACGATAGAGACACGTTTTTGTATATCATGGGAACACGAGCTATTCCTCCAACGCCTTTTCCATTAATTAGCCTCAAAATAATTCCAATCTCCTACAGGCTGGGTAAGAACAGCGGCCAGATTATCGAATTATATTTCGAATTATATTCAAGCCAAATAATCCCATTACGCTTGAGTAAAATCACTGAGATTACATTTCAGGAAAAAATTATCGAAACGTAACGAAGCTAGTGAGTACATAATCATCAAACAAACGTTCCGTGTGTTTACACGTTTTTTTCTTCGCAGTACAGAGAGAGAGAGAGAGAGAGAGAGAGAGAGAGAGAGAGAGAGAGAGAGAGAGAGAGAGAGAGAGAGCACCTGGTGCGAGGCGATCATCAACATCTGACCATCATGGTAAACAGGGTCACTCGATACATCTCTTGCTTGTCCACCCCCGGACGCCGTGCCTCTAAAACAGTGTGGGCGAGGGAGAGGGAGGGAGAGGGAGGAGAGAGAGAGGGAGTAGAGAGAGAGAGAGAGAGTGATGGTAGGAGGAGGGGGTCGGGGTGAGAATGAGGCGCGTAGGAGGGAGGAGACAATGGAATACGGAGGAGGAGGAGGAGGAGGAGGAGAAGAGTGAGTGCTAGGTAGAAAGAGGGGAAATGCCGAGATGGAGCGGAACAGGGAACGTTAGAGAGGGAGGGAGGTGGGATGGAGGAGTGGAGGGAACGTGAGGGAGGAGGAGGAGGAGGAGGAGGAAACAAATGGTGGAAGACTTAAAACTTGAGGGTCAAGTTTAAGGCCCGATCAGTCATACCCAAAGGTCGTACCCTGCAGCCCAGCGGTCGTACCTGTGTGCTCATGGGTCGTACTGTCGAACTCAAGGGTCGTACCGACGTGCTCAAGGGTCGCACCGTCGTGCCGTGCTCAAGGGTCGCGCTGTCGTGCTCAAGGGTCGCACCGTCGTGCTAAAGGGTCGTACGTGGAAGTCAAGGGTCGTACCGTCGTGCTGAAGGGGCGTATAGTCGTGTTCAAGGGTCGCACCGTCGTGCTAAAGGGTCGTACGTAGAAGTCAAGGGTCGTACCGTCGTGCTGAAGGGGCGTATAGTCGTGTTCAAGGGTCGCACCGTCGTGCTCAAGGATCGTCCGTAGTGATCAGGGGTCGTACCGTCATGCTAAAAGGTCGTACCATCCTACACAAAGCGATACAGTATCACACCTTTCAAACCCCTGTGGTCTCTCTATATATATCATGTCGCCTCATTAGTTTAAAAGAAAAAAAAGAAAAAAAAAACTTGAATAATAACATTAAATATAATGCAGAGACGCGTCTATGTTTACGACAATGTGCTCTCCCAACACTCCCTGCTTTTCTCTTCCGTTGCAGTGTTTGCTCTCACACAAACACTCCAACAATGGTGAAGTTCACTTAAGAGGCCCTCACACCCTTCTTAGCCCCTCTGAGCTTTTCATTTTCCTCATCACAAGCAGCCTCGGTAATCCTGAATATTCTAATGTAAATAATTTTTCTATTTCTTTGCATCCTGTTATTGAAAAAAAAATATAAACGTCTTTCACTGACATTGGTTTGGTTTACCTTCCCCGAAACATGTGGTTTACGCAATCCTTACACATCTGGTTTACAAATTCACAACCAGTTGGTTTTTACAATGTCCTAAACATTTGGTGTACTTAATCCAACTTTTACTTTCCACACAGAAACATGTATTTTACACATATCAAAACGTATGATTCACACAACCTTAACCATTTAATTTACACATCCAAACACATATGCTCCACACACCTTTTAAACGTGTACACATCTACACCCACTTGGTTTACATGCCCCTTACGCTTAGGGTGTACACATGCTAACATTTCGCGTACACCCTAGCATGTGGTACACACACACACACACACACACACACACACACACACACACACACACACACACATCCCTCCCTTGCAATTACTGCTATATCTTGTTAAGTTATACAAACGACAGGCAACCACACTCAGCCAATGGTCGTTTAGTATACGACCAGTCGTCTAGTACACTTGTTTGGTACACAACTCTTCGTCTGGTGCACGACCTGTCGTCTGGTACACGACCTGTCGTCTGGTACACGACCTGTCGTCCAGAACACGACCTGTCGTCCAGAACACACAACTATTCCATCACCACATCAACTCCACCCCTCTCAACAACCATAACCTATTCTTAACAACCCTAGTGCTCCGTCACAGTGCTGTTCTGTGTTACACCGTCACACTGCTGTTCTGTGTTACACCGTCACACTGCTGTTCTGTGTTACACCGTCACACTGCTGTTCTGTGTTACACCGTCACACTGCTGTTCTGTGTTACACCGTCACAGCGCTGTTCTGTTACTCAGTCACACTGCTGTTCTGTGATACACCGTCACAGTGCTGTTCTGTGTTACACCGTCACAGCGCTGTTCTGTTACTCAGTCACACTGCTGTTCTCTGTTACCTTTCTCTTCTCTCCCTCAGTGTAGTGGAGTTCTCTGTTCCCTCCCTCCTCGCCATTGTTTTCCCTCCCTCACCCCACCATTCCCCCCGCATATTCCCTCCCCCCCACCACCTCCAACTCTCTTATCCCAGGGAGCGAATACCCACGTCTTCCACGTCATCAACTTTATACTCCCTCAAAATACTACTTTCCCCACCATTCACACACTCCACCATTCTCTCTCTCTCTCTCTTTCTCTCTCTCTCTCTCTCTCTCTCTCTCTCTCTCTCTCTCTCTCTCTCTCTCTCTCTCGCCCGCAATCCCTCCATCTTGTCAAACACATACTCATTCTTCACTCACACACGCACACACACACACACACATACCTCATGTCAGCACCCACCTGAATCTCATTTCACAATAGGAAGATTTCTCTCCAAAAGTCTACATTATTATTATCATTCAGCTCAAATCTTCACTCGTTCTCCTTTTCTTCATATCCACCATATTATATTCCTCCTTTCCTCTCCATTCAAGATTTTCAGAGATTTTCCCTTTTTTTTTTTCTTTTCGTTTTTGCCTTTCATTCATCTTTATTCACTGGGACTCCCAGCCTCTTTCAATAAACTCTCTCCTCTCACCAACTGATCTTTTTCCTTCTTTGTTCTCTTACAAAGTTCCTCCTCCTCCTCCTCCTCTTCCTTCTTCCCTCTTTCGTGGACTTCCTTCCTACTACCCTGTCTCCATCTACATAGCCAGGAATTTCAGGATACTATATGCATGCCCTTGATACATCCCAATAAAATGGGTAGATACATACATAAACATTACGATGTTATATCTATTCTCCAGCACATAATCTCCTCTTAGACCATCAGGTCTTGTGTTATCTGTCCTTCCCATGTACTGTCCTCCAGCAGATAACCTGGTCATAGACCATCAGGTCTTGTGTTATCTGTCCTTCCCATGTACTGTCCTCCAGCAGATAACCTGGTCAAAGACCAACAGGTCTTCTCTTTATCTGTCCTTTCCATGAGCTACCATCTCCTCCTTTCTGTCGGGGTGGTCGTCCCTCGTCCCTCGTCGTCTTCGTCGTCGTCCTTCTCCTCCTGTTCCTCCCCCAGGCTCCTGCCTCGTCCCAGTGTTGGCGCACCTGTTAATGCATTCCCCTGGCGTCGCCATACCATCTCAGGCTCAGTTTGCAGCGTCTCGTCACCATCACTCCAACTTCCAATTTAACTTCTCTCGCAAGTTGCAGTTCTGTCTTTACCTCCTCGTTGTTTATCCTCTTTGATTTATACCCTAAAAAGACTATAATCTATTTCTAATTTATGATAATCTATATATCATAATCATATCATGGCCCATCAATCCTCATATTATGATATACTTATAATTTTTTCGATCATACGCATTTTCAATCACCTTCTTTTTCTTCTAGACATATACTATTCATAATTTACTTTGTTTTAAACACTTCGTAATATGTCCTAATGTCCTTGCTCTTATTACATCTCTGTCACAGACCATCAGGTCTTTTGTTATCTGGCTATCTCACGTACTGTCTTCCAGTAGATAACCTCGTCATAGACCATCAGGTCTTCTGTTATCTACCTCACCCATGTACTGTCCTCCAGCAGATAACCTCGTCATAGACCATCAGGTCCTCTGTTATCTGGACTCTCCCATGTAACGACCACACACCCGACTAACGATTCGGCTAAGCCATACATAAGGTCAATAAAAAATGCAATATCAAAACCAAAAACCCACCACATTTTCCACATCCGCGACAATGGTAACAGAATTCTCCTTCCTCCTCCTCCTCCTTCTCCTCCAACTACTACTCCTCTTACTCCTCCTCCTCGTCCTCTTCCTCTTCTTCCTCCTCCTCCTCCTCCTCCTCCTCCACCATCGTGGCTGGGTAATACGCTCGCCACACGTCCAATCTCAGCTGACTTACATCCACACAGTCAATCCTGGGTGGATCTGCAGTGTACCATCGACCTTCAGCATGAACCCGAGGGAGGAGGGAGAGACTGGTGTATATTAAGTACATCTGTGTCGTGTGGGGATCTACGAGAGCAAAGGATGGCAGTGGGAGATTTTCCCTCCAAAGGCTATTATTATCTCTTTTTTTTCCCAGCTCAAAATTAATTCTAAAATTAAAAAGGTCTATTTTGGGTCTATGTGTGTTTAAAGTTAGACTCTCTTCCCGGGAGGTGTTTGTGAGAGGGAGGGGATAACTGTTTATGACGGACGAGAATAGAAGAGGGAGAGAGAGAGAGAGAGAGAGAGAGAGAGAGAGAGAGAGAGAGAGAGAGAGAGAGAGAGAGAGAGAGAGAGAGAGAGAGAGAGAGCAATGCCTAAATCCCTGTACATCTTTTGATAAACAAAAAGGAATATATATCGTTCACGATTAACATAAAATACTTCTCTTCCTAAACACATGTAAATCTTTTTCATTTATACCTTCAAATCCTGCTTCCTTTTCCCTGAATTCAACCCCTTCTCGCTCCAATCTTTGATATCACACCATGTTCCTCAAATCTCGCTCTACATTTTCCTAAATGTTACCCCATTTCCCTTAATTTTGCTCCAGTTTACTTCAAGCATGAGTCAATATCCTAAAATCTAATGTCATTTTTTTCCCTTAAATCGTTATCAATTGCCCTTAAAATCATACTTCAGTCTCCTTGTCTTACTCAAGTTTCTTAAATCTTACTCCATATTCTACATGTCATATAACGTTATCCTTAAATCCTAAACCATTTACCCTAAATGCTCTTCATTTGCCTTCAAATCCTG
>NC_092286.1:7822043-7824543 GCF_036320965.1 Panulirus ornatus
GTCATGGAAAGAAGAGGGACCTCTCTCTCTCTCTCTCTCTCTCTCTCTCTCTCTCTCTCTCTCTCTCTCTCTCTCCTCTCTCAAATACGGCGTTCCCTACGCCTTCCCTACGCTGACGAGCCAGACTCTACCATACGCCTCGTGGTGACATACGATCTTCAGCATCAAGTAAAAAGAAAAAAAAAAAAAATTCTCTTTTTTCATAAATGTTTCTTCTGTGCCACATGTAGCGTCACTTTTTTTTCCATGATCCACGCAGCTGTAGTGTTTACAAGGTCTTCCAATTTCATGGTTGTGGGAGAAGCATGAAGTGTGAGGGAGGGGAGGTGTGAGGTGTGAGGGAGGGGAGGTGTGAGGTGTGAGGGAGGGGAGGTGTGAGGTGTGAGGGAGGGGAGGTGTGAGGTGTGAGGGAGGGGAGGTGTGAGGTGTGAGGTGTGAGGGAGAGGCACCACCACTACAACATACACCGCAGAAGACTCATCATGAGGTCCACATTGTTACGGGCAAGAATCATGAGGTGATGCTTTTACTGTGAGGGAGGGCTGGAGGGAGGGAGGGGCTGGAGTGAGGGAGGGTTGAATTATGAGTCACCGTTTTTATGAGAGAGGGAGGGGGGAGGGTGAGGGGAGAGGAGGGAGGGCTCAAAAAAAAAGAAACATTTTATGATGTGGCCTCACTTACAGAAATCGTAAGGGTGACTTGGTTGTGGAGAAAAGCCATTCCGTTACACTCTACTGGGAAGGAGGGAGGAAGGAAGGAAGGGGGGGGGGGAAAGGAATGGTTTAGACAGCCACTGCCATGAGGAAGAAATGTTCTTGTTGCTCTAAAGGGGGGGAAAAAACCCTTTGCAGTACTTTTGTTTTTAAGGGGGGTTTAAGGGAAAGGGGAGAGCGGAGGTGATGGAGATAATAATATCTGACATTCGTATCAAAATAGGTTATTTATCAAGGGTGTATTTCTTCGGAAGGAGAGGAGGAGGAGGAAGGGAGAAAGGGGAGAAGGGGGTGGCAGATGGGGGGGTGTCGGGGGGGGGGGGAAGAAGAAGGGAGAGTTCTTTTAATAGAAAATCTGACATGTTTATCAAAGTAGGTTGCATATATTTGGTAAAAAAATATGTATATACATATATATATATATATATACATTATATATAAATATATGTATTTAATTTTTTCCCCTTGGAAATGTTACCTTTATCAGTGTGGGTACAGTGTAGCCAATCAACTTAACATCTGTCAACCCCTTTCAAAAAAAAAAAAAGAAAAAAAAAATGTCCATGTTGAAAATTGTATAAGACTCATAAGGGCGATATTTCCATAAGACTTGAGGGGGAGCTCCGGTCCTAAAAGCTGAATAAGACGAAGTGGACAATTTCATGCAAATTATAATTGTAATGAGGCGACAAAATAAACCTTTGGGAAATATGTTAATATACCTTGGTATTGACGGATTAGTTAACTGGGTTAACATCTCCGGAGATAATTTAACGTGTTAACGTAAACTTGGCCTCTTGGCCACGACGTGACGACCACGGAACACGACGTGACGACGACGGAACACGACGTGACGACGACGGAACACGACGTGACGACCATTGAACACGACGTGACGACCATTGAACACGACGTGACGACCACGGAAAACGACGTGACGACCACCCAACACGATGTGACGACCACGGAACACGACGTGACGACCACAGAACACGGCGTGACGACCATTAAACACGACGTGACGACCACGGAACACGACGTGACGACCACGGAACACGAGGTGACGACCACGGAACACGACGTGACGACCACGGAACACGACGTGACGACCACGGAACACGACGTGACGACCACGGAACACGACGTGACGACCACCTCACATCCCTGCGCAAGACGACACGACCTAAATTTCAACCTGACCCTAAGGTAGGTCAGGTCAGGTCAAAGGTTACGCCCCACCCTACGTCAAAGTCGAACACCAACATGAAACCGAGGACACTGACCTGACCCCGTGCCAGCCTGGTGGTCGTCCTTCTAGCTAGGAAGGTTTTCTGGACCCGTCTCGCGTTTTCTACATGAAAAAAAAATCTCGTTTTCTACATCTAAATAGCAACTTCGTTTTTAGAAACCAGATTAACAGATTAATAACACAACCCATCAACATCATATATATATATATATATATATATATATATATATATATATATATATATATATATATATACACACTATGTATATATATAAATTTTGGTATTTGAGAGACGCAATGTCGAGATGTCTTTACTCTGAAATGGATTTGTCTTTTAAATTACGTCGGATCAGCTTTCAATAAAACCCTCTTTTCCCCAACACCCCACACCCACACCCACACCCCACACCCACACCCACACAAAGATTTAGTGTCTCGTCTCGAAGACGTTGACGTCCCCCCACGCCCCACACAACTCCCTCCTTCCCTTCCTGCGCGCCGTGATAAAGGTGGTGTGGGAGACACTGTGTGGTAACGC
>NC_092286.1:7832043-7839543 GCF_036320965.1 Panulirus ornatus
CGAGTGCGTGACGTGGCAATTAGTCGTTCTGGCTACCCCTCAGGCAACACACACACACACACACACACACACACACACACACACACACACACACACACATCAGATGCAGAGGAGGGGGAGTTGAGCCAGAAAGGGTAGAATGTGTAGTCCATTAAATAATGGATGTTTAGTACTTCTGACCACGTCTGGCGGAGGTCCAGCACAGCACGCTGGCGTTCATATCTGGGGAGGGGGAGATGTCGGCTGCACCCAGGTTCATATCTGGGGAAAGCGGAGTACTTCCGCGTTCATATCTGGGGGATTACTGTTGCTAAACACACTCTCATAACTGGGGGGGATGGGGGGATATTATTACTGTTGATAAACACTCATATCAGTGGGATTACTGCTGATACACAGTCTCTCATATCTTGGGAGTTTACAGCTCCCACACACACCCTCCTATCTGGGGGTTTACAGGACCCACACACTCTCCTATCTGGGACTTTACAGCTCACACACACTCTCCTATCTGGGGGGTTTTCCAGCTCCCACACACTATCCTACTGGGAGTTTACAGCTCACACACACTCTCCTATCTGGGGGGGTTTACAGCTCCTACACACACTATCCTATCTGGGGTTTACAGCACCCACACACTGTCCTACCTGGGGGGTTTTATAGCTCCCACATACACTCTCCTATCTGGGGGTTTTATTGCTCCCACACACTCTCCTATCTGGGGTTTACAGCTCCCACACACACTCTCCGATCAAGGGGTTTACAGCTCCCACACACACTCTCCGATCAAGGGGTTTACAGCTCCCACACACACTCTCCTATCTGGGGGTTTACAGCTCCCACACACACTCTCCTATCTGGGGGTTTACAACTCCCACACACACTCTCCTATCTGGGGTAGAAGGAAGAGGTGTCAAGCACCATATTCCGGGGGTACTTGTACGCTGTCACACCAGGTTAGCGTCGGGCGTCTTGCGATCTTAAGCATCTGGAAACAGTTATGTTGTTCACGTGGGCGTCAAGACCTCGTACAGTCACAGTCTCTCACGTCTGAGGAGGAGACTGGAGGAGACTCCCTATCTCTCTGGTCTGGAGGAGACTTTCAATTTCTCTCTCCCCCGGCCAGTTTGGTCCCTGGAAGACTGCTGGAGGCGTGGATGTGGTAGGATGGAGAAGGGAGGAGAGTGTGTGTGTGTGTGTGTGTGTGTGTGTGTGTGTGTGTGTGTGTGTGTGTGTGTGCGTGGGTGGGTGGGTGTGGGCGTGGGTGTCGTAGGAGTGTGGGAGGGGAGGAGGCGTGGGTGTGTGAGACAGTGGAGGAGGAAAACGAAAACTCGATAGCCAGACTTTGATGTCATATCCTGCAGTCAGGGTGTCCATGTGTACGTCCGTGACCACTGTAGTCCGTCTGTGACGAACACAGACTGTCCGTGTGACGACCAGAGAACGTCCGTGACGAGGACAATGTGTCCGTGACGACGAAAATATGTCCGTGACGACGAGAGTCCGTCCGTGACGAACTATGAGCGCCAGGCTGGTCGTCACATAACGTCTGTACGTTACATCCACGACCCGGCCGTACGTGGGGACCACAGGTCACCTGTCCTTCATCATACCTAAATTCATCCGTCCGTAGCATGCATGTGACCTCCGACCTTCCACCCATGTGAACACTGACCTTCCATCCATGTGAACACTGACCTTCCACCCATGTGAACACTGACCTTCCACCCATGTGAACACTGACCTTCCATCCATGTGAACACTGACCTTCCATCCATGTGAACACTGACCTTCCACCCATGTGAACACTGACCTTCCATGTGACACTGACCTTCCCTCCATGTGAACACTGACCTTCCCCCATGTGAACACTGACCTTCCCCCCATGTGAACACTGATCTTCCTGCCATGCAGACCAAATTTCGCTTCCCTTGTTATAAAAACAGGGACCAAATATTCAACAAACATAACCTTTCTCTTGTTTAAAGAGAGATAATGTTTACTCGTCCCCCAGACTCTCTCTCTCTCTCTCTCTCTCTCTCTCTCTCTCTCTCTCTCTCTCTCTCTCTCTTCCAGCTGAATGACAAACAAGGTCTCAAAAAGCAATAAACAAAGGGGGATTTACCAAGAGCCGTCCATCATCACTTTCCTAGTGCAGCAACAGCAGCATCGTGACAAATTATAAGGAAGGGAATTTCGCAAACAGCTGTGTGGGAGAAGGTCACTGTAGAGAGAGAGAGAGAGAGAGAGAGAGAGAGAGAGAGAGAGAGCGGAATCTTTTCCACCCATTCGTTTAAAGTCTGATACAAACTACCAAAAAAAAAAAAATGTGTCTTTTTTTTACCGTTGAATTCAAAGTCTTACACAAACTCCAAGAAAAAAAAAAATGTGCCAACGTGTTTAAAGTCTGACATAAAACTTTAAAAAAATCTTTTTACTGATGCGTTTATAGTCTTACACAAACTCCCTGTGTGTGTGTGTGTGTGTGTGTGTGTGTGTGTGTGTGTGTGTGTCAATAAGGCCTCCGAGCGAGTGCAAAAACCTCGTCTTAATCTCAAACTCAGTTCTGGGTCGTTAGGTTGAGGACCAGGGAGTTCTTTCTTTACTCTCTCACAGTATAACAACATGACCACTGACTCTAACCCTCCAGGGTTCAAGGTCAAGGGACTGATTATCATATACCCAAGGGTCGTACCAACGTCGTGTTCAAGGGTCGTACAAACGTCGTCGTGCTCAAGGGTCGTACAACAGTCGTCGTCGTGCTCATGGGTCGTACCGTCGTCTTGCTCAAAGCTCGTAGGGTCCTCGTCGTGCTCGTGTCGTACCGTCGACGTCGTGCTCAACGCTCGTACCCTCGTCGTGCTCAAGGGTCGTACCGTCCTCGTACTCAAGGTCGTACAACCGTCGCCGTACTCAAGGGTCGTACCGTCCCAGTACTCATAACGTTAAAACTTACCCTGGAACGGATCACTGAAACTCCTCACTACCTCAGATCCAGCCACCAAACTGCATCCAAACCATTTCTCCTTTTTCAGTTCTACATTCACTGTAAAATACAGTCAATCAATCCCCCATCACATGCCCTTGCTACAACCTTTTCTTCCTCCCTCACTCCCTTCCTCCCTCTCTCCCTCTCTCTCAATGACACATTGTCGACCCCCAGACACTCTTAATCTTCAGGGGGGAAAAAAAATATAAATGCTAATCAGTTAAAGTTTTAGCACAATCCCATGTGATGAATTAAACATATCTTTTTTCTTTGGCAACTGGTTCCCACGAACTTTAAGTGCAATACAGTGAATTCCCTCTGACCATGGAGGGACCATATGTATGGAGACCCAGCATACAGTTAAGTGGATATAGAAATAGCCACAAGCAAATATTGCCTTTGCTTTTCAATTACTGCCAATTATATTTGATCCATATTTTGGACAGATCTGAAACCATTTCTGACTTATCTTTTGACAAAATTTGGATCTGACATTTAATCGTGTTTACTCATGAATTGGAATGAGAGCCAACATTATTTACTTGTTTACTTATGGCTTGTTGGCAGGTCGGAGTTTTAATTTCAGCATATCTAATACAAACGTAATCAAAGGATTATTCATTATGCAGCATTTTTGTATATTATTATAATTACTATAACTAACTTGTGTCCAGATTAATGTGCAAGAGTAATTACTGATGTCAGTGTAAAGATCATAAAAGACGAACTGTTTTAATCACATAGTGACGTACATTCATACATACACAAGACACTGTGTGTGTGTGTGTGTGTGTGTGTGTGTGTGTGTGTGTGTGTGTGTGTGTGTCTGTGTGTCGTCAAGAAACGCCAGGGTCTCATAAACACATATGTTCATCTATTTTTATCTTTATGCCTTTACGTGTGTATGTGTGTGTGTGTGTATGTGTGTGTGTGTGCGCCACACCATTTATCATTTATATTTTTTTTTTTAACCAACAACACGTCACAAAGAAAACGGAAAAACAAAGTCTCATGCAATTCGCACATCCGCTCCCCAGGTTGAATGTATCGACCACAGGGTTATCTTCCCCCGGGGGAAGTTTACCGTAAAATACTACACAAAACTGTGACCAAAAAGCATTTTTTTTTTTTTGGTTCGTGACTTATCAGGGCGTCGGGCCACACACACACACACACACACACACACACACACACATACACACACACACCGCATCAAAATCATTCTGCATCGTAATTTTCATTATCGTTCTAACTATTCTTTTTTATCTTTATCAATTAGTGAGGCTCTTATCTTTATCTTTATTTCTTGGTGACGTTATGTTAATTGTCACAGCCATGCTGGTAGTGCGTTATCAACATTATCATTATTGTTATCAGTATTATCGTTATCAACATTACTATCATAAACATTATCATATCGTGTCTATCGTAACTACCGGGTTGTCGGTCGAATTACCTAATTGACTGACGGACTGGCCGGCTCGTCAGCAGGTCGTTCGCTAGTTGAACGCCGGGGTCTCTCTCTCTCTCTCGTGTTCGAGGCATAGATCAGTGCAAGGGATACATGTTCCACCGAATCACTTCCTCTCTCGCGTCCTTGGAAATTACATATATATATATATATATATATATATATATATATATATATATATATATATATATATATACATTCGCGCTGACTGACAACTCTTTCTCTCCCAGTCTGCCAGAGCGGCGCGCTGCACATTTTCTGCATATGCCAAGTATTAACCAAACTCCCCCACCCACCCAACCCAACCCCCTTTTTTCCAAGTGATTTCTTTCCAAATTTGGCTTTTATGTGTGTGTGTGTGTGTGTGTGTGTGTGTGTGTGTGTGTGTGTGTGTGTGTGTGTGTGTCTGTGTACCCATACATACACCGTGACTCTTCCTTAGCAACAAGCGTCTTTTACGAAGATAAGAGAGCTGGAAGCAGCTCTCTCTCTCTCTCTCTCTCTCTCTCTCTCTCTCTCTCTCTCTCTCTCTCTCTCTCTCTCTCTATCTATCTATCTATCTATCTATCTCTTTTTCACATACATGTTTATATATATGACTCACTATATGGTATATCTAGCTCTATATGGTGTATCTATCGACACTGAACGCAAGGGGACGTGATAAACTCTGCGTTTAAACGTACGTCCGTCGCTTGAACGCGTACCCCCCGGTGTTTTGCGTTTGGCTGTTGCAGTCTTGGTGTGCGATCAAAAGCAACACAGTGTTCCGTCATTTTTTCCGAGTGTTGCGTGTCTTCTTGCGCAGCACGTCAGTACAAGTTCGATGGCATAGTAACACAACGCAACACATCTTGCCATGTATTGTCTTCTGTCTGTGTTGCGTTCACAGGGTTTGAGTTGCCATAGTTTACAGTGGCCTACGACTGTGCGTTGAATCACAGTGTTTCCCCGCATCATGCATGCGTTCTTCAAACTCCGCATACTCTACAGGGACACAAGCGTTCACTTTTCCTTCAGAACTCCTCCTCTGATTGTGAATCCATTCTCGTGCGTTCATCTACATGTTACGTCCACAGATAATTCGTTCTCTGCGCGTTCAATGTCGGCTGTCAATTCACGTTTTCCTGATTAACAATAACCCAACAGCGTGCGTTCAAAAATTTCTCAAGAGTTCCTTTGGATGACAGTAGTGAGTCCCATTGGTTACGGAATCGAGTCTCTTTGGTGACAAACCCGAGGACCGCCCTTTGGGTCACACCATCTGGTGCCGCATGAAGGCCAGACAATGATACCATCTGTGGCCCTCAGCCACCATCTGTGGCCCTCAGCCACCATCTGTGGCCCTCAGCCACCATCTGTGGCCCTCAACACCCAGGCGATGTCGTGGGGATTACCAACCCTCTGTTCCCCCAGGGCGTCCCTCTGTCCACCTTACGACCTGGGATGACCCCGGGAAATCCACGCCTCCCCCCCCCCCCCAAACTGCATCCCAGGGAAGGTCGTTCGCCAGACCACCTTACGACCTGGGAGGGGTACTGGGGTCCCCCGTCCCCCCCACCCTTTCATCCCATCCTCCACCACACCTCCCTCTCCCTCCTCCTCCTTCCTCCTCTTCCTCCTCCTCTTCCTCCTCCTCTTCCTCCTCCCCTCCCTCCTCCTCTTCCTCCTCCTCTTCCTCCTCCCCTCCCTCCTCCTCCTCCTTCCTCCTCTTCCTCCTCCTCTTCCTCCTCCTCTTCCTCCTCCCCTCCCTCCTCCTCTTCCTCCTCCTCTTCCTCCTCCTCTTCCTCCTCCCCTCCCTCCTCCTCTTCCTCCTCCTCTTCCTCCTCCCCTCCCTCCTCCCCTCCCTCCTCCTCTTCTTCCTCCTCTTCCTCCTCCCCTCCCTCCTCCTCTTCCTCCTCCCCTCCCTCCTCCTCTTCCTCCTCCCCTCCCTCCTCCTCTTCCTCCTCCTCTTCTTCCTCCTCTTCCTCCTCCCCTCCCTCCTCCTCTTCCTCCTCCTCTTCTTCCTCCTCTTCCTCCTCCTCTTCCTTCTCTTCAGCCTTTGTTGTTCCACGCATCACTGAGGATCTGGGCCGGGGCGAGGGAGGATATATATATATATATGACCTCTGGGGGATGACCTGTTCAATGAAAGGGTCGTCTGTGACCGATGGGAAGCGCTTCATGAACACGAGTCTCACTTAGGGGCGGAGGGAGAGAGAGAGAGAGAGAGAGAGAGAGAGAGAGAGAGAGAGAGAGAGAGAGAGAGAGAGAGAGAGAGAGAGAGAGAGAGAGTATAGAGCGTCAAGAGAATTCACATGTGGGGGGGGGGGGGGGGTACAACAACGGGGAGTCGCTGGACGTACGAAACTTTCATGTCTTGGATGAGAGAGAGAACATTTCTCGAGTGTGACGGAAACGACGCTGATTGGATGAGGATTTGCATCCGCTCATTGGGAATAAGTATAGTACACTTGCTGGTTTGGGGCAGGTGGGTGCAGATTAGTCGCTCTAATGTGTGTGTGTGTGTGTGTGTGTGTGTGTGTGTGTGTGTGTGTGTGTGTGTGTGTGTGTGTACGATTAAGAAGGTTACCTATATCATGTAATGAATGAATATGTATAAACTAATACATGCATACTTTTCTTACGCATTAAGATTTTTCTATTTCACCGTATATATATATATATATATATATATATATATATATATATATATATATATATATATATATATATACATATATATATATATATATATATCTGGTATGTGATCATAAAGGATACTCAAGACTAATAATATCATTGGAGGCATATTTAATAATAATGCCGCTGGCATCTCAGTTCGCTGACGCATTACCTAACCATCAAACAGCATCTCTATCTACACCAAACTTCCATCAATAATGACCCGAGGTCTCTATTTCTATAGCCCGACTAGCTATCAAATGGCATCTATACATTTACATTCCGCCAACATCAACCATCATAAGGAATCTAGAATTCTATACACGCTAACCCCCACGAAACAATGGGATAGAACCTATTATACACCTGTAATCCG
>NC_092286.1:7844543-7864543 GCF_036320965.1 Panulirus ornatus
CGTGTGTGTGTGTGTGTGAGTGTGTGTGTGTGTGTTGTGTGTGTGTGTGTGTGTGAGTGTGTGTGTGTGTGTGTGTGTGTGTGTATGGGGTGTTTATACACCCGGGTTACGTCAGTGAGGAGCAGTTGGGTCGTGTGTGTGTGTGTATGGGGTGTTTATACACCCGGGTTACGTCAGTGAGGAGCAGTTGGGTCGTGTGTGTGTGTATGGGGTGTTTATACACCCGGTTACGTCAGTGAGGAGCAGTTGGGTCGTGTGTGTGTGTGTATGGGGTGTTTATACACCCGGGTTACGTCAGTGAGGAGCAGTTGGGTCGTGTGTGTGTGTATGGGGTGTTTATACACCCGGTTACGTCAGTGAGGAGCAGTTGGGTCGTGTGTGTGTGTGTATGGGGTGTTTATACACCCGGTTACGTCAGTGAGGAGCAGTTGGGTCGTGTGTGTGTGTATGGGGTGTTTATACACCCGGGTTACGTCAGTGAGGAGCAGTTGGGTCGTGTGTGTGTGTGGGGGTGGGTGGAAGGGGGAGGAGGGGAGGGAGGTAGAAGGAGGAGGAGGAGGAGGAGGAGAAGGAGGAGGAGGAGGAGGAGGAGGAGGAGGAGGAAGGAAGGAAGGGGGAGGACAACTCCCCCTTCCCTCCCCCCTCCAAAATAAAAAAAAAATAACTGGGAATTCTCCTATATCGATCGCTGAATAACTGCACTGCAGGGGGGGAGGAGAGAGAGAGAAAGAGACCACCATAAGAGACCAGAGACCCACCAGACCACCACCCACCCACCTACAACACTCTCCTCCCTCCCCAAACTCGGATAATCGAAGGGGCTTTTGTGAACCGGAGTCGTGGCCGGTTACGGGACGTCTAACCGAAGGGTGAAAGGATCTTCCTTATCCAACATTTATGTAATCGACTCTTTGAGAAAAGTTTTTCAATCATAACTTTTTTTCTTGTCATATCTACGCTGATAACAACACAGAGTGAAAATTACAGGAAAGAAAAGAAAAAAAAAAAAGCTAATTCACCTAATCTATTTAGCCTATCGGGGGACTTCAAGTTCATGGGCTGTATTCTGTACCAAACACCAGGTCATAACTTAATGTAATCATTCAGTTCATAAACGATTACTTTGTACATATCTAATGTAATCAGACTCTCTGAGATGATGGTCGACATTCGTGTTTTTTTTTTGGTTGCTACTTACGAAAACCAAAAAGCTATGATCCAAGGAATGATCAAGCTATAACTTAGCTTCAAGCTATAAGGCCCCAATCCACAAGCCCTGATTCTCTTTAACTTTCAACGTACCCCCCCCCTACCCCCTACCCCCAATCAGTTAAACGCAGACACGATCATCTTGGTCAGCCAAATCACTTAACAGCGGAACAACCATTGTTTATAATCATCTCTAATGAAAAAGAATCACCTGTTGTTGTTTTTCTCCTCCCCTATAACATGTCAAAGGTCACAGGTCATAGGTCATAGCTGCTGTCCATCATCATCATGACACACGGAGCCAGCTTACCTGACGGCTGGGAAACTCTTACATCAGCTGATTGGGGATTGGTGATTGGGTAGGTAACTGGAGTAAACCCAATCCTTTCCCATCAAGGAATGAAGTGTCAAGTGAACGAACGATGTACGAAGGCAACGAATAGCCGAACTGACGAATAATGTGATGATAATATTACGAAAAAAGGAAAAAAAGAGAACACGAAAATGCTATTCAGTCCTCATCATAAACCAAAATTATATTCAGTCGAGTTAATCAGAGCGTGAGCAATTAACTAAAAAAAAAAAAAGGGGGGGTGTGGGTGTGGGGGTAAACACATTCACAAAGGAAAATGAAATGAAGAATGATGGAATATTGAAACAGAAAATGGAATACGGAATGAAATGATTAATATTCATTACGCAATATAGCAATTACACATTGAACTACTGATGAATAACACATACACATTGAACTACTGGTGAATAACACTTACACATTGAACTACTGATGAATGACGCATGTGTAAGATGAAGAGGAAATGAATGACGTCACTACGAAGGAAATGGTAGGGAAAAAATTTATGCATAATATCGCCAGGATTTACAGATGAAAGGGTGGATGAAGAAAATAATCTAAAATACGAAAACAAAATTATAAGAATAGAGAAAAAAAACGATCATAATAGAAAAAGGAACATGGCAATATTACTGTATGGGACATATATATATCTTTTTTTTCTAAAATAAAACGCAACAAAAGAGGATCATATAACGGATCAATTAAATGAAATGAAAAAGTCATCACCAAAAATAACAAAAACCAAAAAATACATTCAGATAGAATAATCAACAGCAAAGTGAAAATGGATTTAGATTTTGACGACGATTTGCAATTGTTTGCGACACTAAATACATGTAACAAAAGACAGAAGTACATATATATATATATATATATATATATATATATATATATATATATATATATATATATATATACCGTATAAACTGAACATGATTGAGATGAGAAAGCGATACAACGAAATAATAACAAAATACGTAAACAATATGAGCAGTGATTCAAAGAGAATGAATTATAAGAAAAATGTAAGCAAGATCCAATACTAAGGAATACATAACATTACTGCAACAACATGACAAAATAAAGGATAAACGGAAGTAAAACAAATGACAGTACTTGAGAGTGAAGAACAAAGAAATTGAGATTAATAAAGATAAAGATAAAGAGAAGGTAAAATGTGCCTGATGGTACAGATAAGAAAACGGAAAGAGGGGAACACAAAGGCAAATAAAGCAAAACTTGATAATAATAATAATAACAATAATAATAATAATAACAATAATAACAATAATAATAATAATTATAATAATAATGATGATGATAATAATAATAATAATAATAATAATAATAATAATAATAATAATAATAGTAATAATAACAATAATGATAATGATACTACAACTAACGATAATAATAATGATAACAATAATAACAAAATGACTCCAATGCTGAGAAAAAGAAAACGCGAAAAGTAGCGATAACACGGCGGAAATTGGGGGGTGGGGGGGGGGGGTGGATGATGATAACAGAGATAAGGAAGCCGCGAGGGGAGGAAGGGGGTAGGGCGCTGCCGGCCACGCGTTGCCCTTAAGGGCTGGTCGTCGTTAAGGGCAACAACCAGCCCTTACTCCCTCCCTCCTGTGGAGGGAGGTAAGAGGGAGACGATGGTGGGGGAAGGGAGGAGAAGAAGAGCCCCCCACCACCCCCTCCCCCTCCTCTACCCCCCCCAGTCAAAGCTAGGTCAGAGGTCAGGACCTTTTTTTAATACCCCCGAAGGTCACCTCGCGGTGCTCAAGGATCGTACCGTCGTGTTCAAGGGTCGCACCGTCATGCTCAAGGGTCGTACCGCCGCGCACAAGGGTCGTACCGTCGTGGCCAAAAGGGATTAAAATACAACAACAACAACAACAACAACAACTTCTCTACAACCCAGCAGGGCGGGGGGCGGTCAATACTGGTGAGTTCACCTGGTCATCAATACTTATTATTACCTGTGTGTGTGTGTGTGTGTGTGTGTGTGTGTGTGTGTGTGTGTGTGTGTGTGGAGGGGGGGGCAGAGTGGTAATGATCCTTCAGGGGGTCTGGAGGCCACAGACAGACAGACACACACACACACACACACACACACACTTGAGAAACACGAACCCCAAATAGCTCAAGAGTAGAAAGAAGACGTAAATAATACTTTTAACGAGACATAGAAGAAGAAGAAAAAAAAGAAACTAATAATTTAATAAAAAAAGGAGGGGAAAAAAATGAGAAATAATTTTCAGACTATCGACTAAAATCTAAATTGCTCTGCTAATTTGCATCACTGGGGGGTGAGGGGCTCGAGGGGAGGGGAGGGAGAGACAGTGTACAGAAGACGTGGTCTAGTAGTACGACTACAACAACTACAACTACAACAGGAGGGGAGGGGAGGGGGGCACTACAGCGTTAATGTAGGTAAGCCAAAAACGAATAATCCTATGAATAGATCCCTGCTGAAGAAACCTTCGAACCCACCACGTCTTCAAATTGTAGAGAACACATGCGGCCAAAACCCCCATTAGCCAAGGATGGCACTATCTTCCCCCACCCCCAGGTAGTTACGTCTTGGCCTTAAGGTTCACTAACAGGCAGAGGAAGTTAATGACTTACGACTGATATCAAAGAGCACAAGGAAGTGGCAAGTGCAATATACATTTATCTCTCTCCATGTGATATACATTTATGCATTTACAGTCGCCTCTTTGCCTTGCATTTCGTGATTATCATTACTCTCTAAGTATCATAAGCTGTATCTACTTTTATCTGTATCATTCTATTATCTACTTCCCAACCAAACATGTACGCCAGACAATCATTATCTGTCTCTTCAGCGTTTTACGTGTGTTAACCATCTCTGTTCGAGATGAACAGCCCAATGACATTATTACAGCCCTCCTCAGCCTTCCCCACTTTTCCCCCTTTACCATTCTTGGTTACATCACGCTTCGTCTTTCCTACGGTTGGCATGAAATTCAGTCGCTTATTTTCTTCTATTTTTTTTTTCTTATTAGGATTCTAGGTTTCTGCGTCTTATTATTACTTTACTTCAGGTGCATTATCATATTTCGTCTTACTATCTTGTTTTAAACGATACTATCTCTCATCATTATTCTCTTGGCTTTCATATCTCTCTCTCTCTCTCTCTCTCTCTCTCTCTCTCTCTCTCTCTCTCTCTCTCTCGCTTTCTCTCTCTCTCTCCCTTTAATTCTATTCCCTTATTCGTCCTTTTGAATCTCATTTCCTCAATCCTTCTTTTTTTTTTCCCCTTCCCTTCTTCTTCTTCTTCCTCTTCCCTTCTTTCTCATCGTCTCCTCAACCTCTGCCTGACTTTTCTCTCTCCACCTCAATTCTCTCTCTCTCTCTCTCTCTCTCTCTCTCTCTCTCTCTCTCTCTCTCTCTCTCTCTCTCTCTCATCCCTCTACCAATTCATTCTCTTTCTTTCATCCTTCCCCTTATTAATTTTCCCCACACATAACCCTCTCCTCCGTGTCTTCCTCCTCCTCCTCTTGCTCCTCCTCCTCCTCTATTATCTCCTCCCTTCTAATCAATCCCTCGATCGCGACTCCTCACTGAGACAAGACAGACCACAAAATCACCACAGACACGACCATCCATCACCCCTCCACCAGACAGACACCTGTCAACTCTCTCTCCTCATCATATAACCTTTCATTACCTTTTGTCAACGCCTTCTCATCCCTTAATCACCCCTCAATTACCACCGTAACACAAGCTTAATTAATTTCCCAATGCTTCATTACCCGTCTCGAGCCCTTGAAGCCTCGCGTGAATGAATTGGTTCGAAGATTCGGTGTTTCGAGACACGTATCGTTCTGTTCTGAAGCATCATCGTGCGCTTTGCAGTTCCAGCCGATGAGATCTGATGGTCTGGCTGCTCTGATGATCTCGACCCCTGAACACAACACAGACCAAGTTTCATTGCTTCAATTCCTAATCATCAAATCCTCCACAAATTCCACGGTGATTTTCAGTAGAATTTGTCTTTAAATACCTGAAATAGGAGTCGGTTGGTGCGTCATTACATGCAGAGTGGTTCAGCTGTTGACTGATCTTTAGATTCACGTACCTAAAAGCAACAAAAAAAAAACAGTGTCTTTTACATCTAATATATTCCTTTGTCACCTAACTATTAACTTCGCCAGGCTTCACCTGTTCTTAGCAAACTCCAGGGGTAAACATAATGATCTGTCGCCAGCTGAGGCCCACCCCCGGACTGATGTGGTGTATAACCCTTGATGGCCCAGGTAATCTGCGTTTAAATTGATGAGAAAGTTTAATTATACAAGATTTACCCAGCTTGCTGATATGGGCGTTAGATACCCAACGATACGGTAGGGATGAAACTTGCATCGTAGGATATATATATATATATATATATATATATATATATATATATATATATATATATATATATATATACCAAATGGCGTCCTAGCTTCGTCTCTTCGATGTATATCAACTGACTGTTATATTTCTCTCTTGTGTCTCCCCTGATGATGTGATTATTACACGAAAGTGCACTTAGGAACTTATCGCGTTTCATTTTCCCCGTGGACTCATAGGAATATATATATATATATATATATATATATATATATATATATATATATATATATATATATATATATATATATATATATATATATATATTCTAGTTTTGATGATGATGTTGGTGGTGATATGGAGAGACAATGCCGAAGATGGTCATGCTACCGATGTTCACCACGGAGAGATAGTGATGATGGGAGCGCTTTGGATGTTTTCCCTACGGAGAGATAGTGATGATGATGATGACAGCGCTGTTTTGATGCTCCCATGGAGAGAGAGAGAGAGAGAGAGAGAGAGAGAGAGAGAGAGAGAGAGAGAGAGAGAGAGAGAGAGAGATAATGGGGTTAGAGTTAATGCTGTTAAAGGGTAGACAGCATCAGAGATAATGCTGTTACAGAGAGATGGGTGCGACTTAGACATGGATAATGCTGTTATGGAGATGGGGTTAGCATGAATGCCTGGCCATGCTGGGGTATTTAAAGCCATCCACCCTGGAGAACGACCGAACGACCCTCTTCACTATGACCAGGTGAAAACGACCAGGTACGACCCGTCTCGAAACACGACACGATACGACTCTTTTTGAACTCGACCAAGTAGGACACACTTGAACACGACGGTACGACTGTGTTGAACACGACTCTCTGACATGACAGTACGACCCATGGAGACGACTTTACGACCCTTGATAAGGAAGGAGAGGGTGGTGTGTCAAATGGCAACTCCCCTTCCTCAACTGTAGATCACAAATCCACTTCTAAAAACCCATATGAGGTAATTGAGTTTTATCCCCCCCCCCCCCCCTTGTCCATAAAAGCTTACTCCCATTTTGTTCATTATTTCATCACGTAGGGAGAAAAAACCCACCCTAATGGGTTAATGGGGTAGTTCTCTTCCCCCTCGTGGACAGCAGGTGCAATGAACGTTCCTGTGGTTCGAGGCCTTCAGAGCCAAATTTTTGTATCCACGTCCAAGCAAACGAGTCCCATCGTAGGTTACCTCGGGCTGTGTTTTCCGGTGAGGCTGTTGGGGTTTCATTGGCCCAGACCTACCTACCTACTCTGGTGTATCATGAGCGAGTCCATCCTGAAGCCAACGAGACGATGCAGACCGTATCAAAATACTTCCAAGATGAGGAGAGGGGAAGGATAACATGATCTTAACACACACACACACACACACACACAGAGGACGATTACAATGACAACAACGCACACTCTCTCTCTCTCTCTCTCTCTCTCTCTCTCTCTCTCTCTCTCTCTCTCTCTCTCTCTCTCTCTCTCTTTCATCCAATCAGCCTCAAGGTGCGTGTGTTCTCATCGACTGAGGAAGGAAGGATGGATGGATGGATGGTGCTACGTTAAATCATCTTGGAGGGCCCCCATAGACTCTTTTTCCACCACCTTGCCTGCTACCGTGAGACATGGGATGCACAGCGCGAGGAGCTTGCATTGGCCAAGCACCTCCTCCGTGGCCACCTAAGGCCAGGGTATGAGGGGCTATGAAGGCCTGCGGATGCCAACAGCTCGATCGATCAAGACACCCCCCCCCCAGAAGACTTCACCAATACACTACGTAATCCCAACCTTCTAAATTCTGTATAGTTTATATACGTTGTATTACATGTCAGCCTCCCACCACCCCCAACACCCCATCCCGCCCCTTTTACTCTAACCTGGGGAGAAAAGAAATTGCCCTGGAAACGCGTTGGTGATAGATAGTGCGTTCGTGATAGATAGTGAACGACTTTTGAAATCACTGAAAGTCCAAACCATTTATTCATATATATATATATATATATATATATATATATATATATATATATATATATATATATATATATATATATATATCACAGGTGATAATGCATCAGAATCAAGAGAAAACAAACAAATGACTATCAAATTAATTGATACAAAACAGAGAAAAAAATCAAAACAAACACACAGAACTCAGGCAATACAATTCAGTCAATGTTTTCCTTGTATTTTTAATGAAATATAAACAAATAACACACACTCCGTAACTGTATGAGGCCAGAGTACGTATTGACATTGTATATAGGTAGCGTAAACAACAGAACATAGCAATATGGTGAAGACCATGAATATATTACCTTCCTAATTCCTCTTTTGTTTTCCCTAACCTTTCTCTTTTGATAACCCCACTCTCAAAAACCCTACAAAACAACCCTTAACAGATTATCTAACTCCTTAAAAATAAAAAACAACCATTCCTAGTTCCTCCAATCGCCAATCCCTAAACCACACACCCTCTCCCTCCCTCAAAACCGTCTCCACCCTGTCCCTCCAAATCGCCACTTCCCCCCCCGAAAAAAAACCTTCCCTCCAAACCTCTCCTAAGATTCTGCAACTCCACCACCACCACCATCACTACCATCGCCACCAACACAATCACCAACACTATCACCACCAACACAATCACCAGCACTACCACCAACACCACCACTACCACCACAACAATCACCAACACTATCACCACCACCAGCAACACAATCACCAGCACTACCACCAACAGCACCACCACCACCACAATCACCAACACTATCACCAACCACCACCACATCACCAACACTATCACCACCACCACCACATCACCAACACTATCACCACCACCACATCACAATCACCGGCACTATCACCACCAACACAATCCCCACCACCACCACCACAACCGTAATCACCATCATCACCACCACCACCACAATCCCCACCATCACCACCACAATCCCCACCACCACCACAATCCCCACCATCACCACCACAATCCCCATCGCTTCAAACTACGACTCACCATGATAAATGATGGTGCAAGCATTAATGTTATTCCTAAGTGTAAATCACAACCAATAATTACGTTACTGGCGGCGGGTAATGTAATAGAAGAGGGAGAGAGTGAGGGAGGGAGGGAGGGAGAGAGATGGAGAATGTAAAATACGTAGAAGGAGAAGGAGTAAATGCTTTAGTCAAGTGACGTGAATGGAAAAGAATGCTTCAGGAGTATGACCAGCAAGAGGTGTAGTAGATGTGAGGGAGAATGGTCCCTACGTGGTGACAGTGTTGGAGAAGAAATGTTGGAGATAGATGGCCATGCAGATATAATGTGAGGGAGGGATCTTTTTACGTGGTGACAGTGTTGGAGAAGAAATGTTGGAGATAGATGGCCTTGCAGAGATAATGTGTAGGAGGTATCTTTATACGTGGTGACAGTGTTGGAGAAGAAATGTTGGAGATAGATGGCCATGCAGAGATAATGAGGACTCTGGGTTTAGATATAATACAGGAGGAGAGCCTAAAATGATAATGGAATAAAGATAATGAATTTTGTTGAACACAATTATCCAATGACGTCACTCAGACACTTCGTTACGACTGCTCTGACAACGAGAGGGTAAACGAGGTCAAGCTCGTTGACCATAGTCAGTGATGGGGAAATCAACGAGGGCTAACGACGAGGGATGGTTTTGGGGGGGGGGAAAGGGGGGAAGGGAAAGGGAGGAAGGGGAAGGTCGACTCACAATTCCCCTTAAGCCACCCCCTTTCCCAACCCTCCCCTCCTCCTCCCCTCACCCCACACACACGCACGCACGAACTCCCTACCCCCCCCTTCAACCACCCCCTATCCCCCCCTCCTCCCCCACCCCCCCATGAAAATGCAGTAAACAGCCTAAACCGAATCTCATTTCGCGGAGGGCAGAGCGGGAGGATTGGGTTAAAAGCAACGCATTACTGATGAACCTAAGGGGGAGGGGGGGAAGGGGGTTTAGGGGAGGGGAGGAGAGGGGAAGGGAGAGGGGAGGGGAGAGGGGAAGGGAGAGGGGAAGGGGAGGGAGGTGGAAAGGAGAGGGAGGTGGAAAGGAGAGGGAGGTGGGGGAAGGAGAGGGAGGTGGGGGGTTTAAGGTGATTAGACCGACATGATTGGAAATAGATGAGGAGTAAGGAGATTGGATTGGATGAGGTGGAGTGATTCGGGTTCACAAGATTGGTTGCAGCAGTAATGTGGGACCCCCCCGGTCACACACACACACACACACACACACACACACACACACACACACACACACACGGCGTCGTGGGCTGATTGGATGAATGTCTGCAAAGTGTATCTGGGCCAGGAGGCTTGTGGTCGTACATACCTACGTGCGTGCCGCTGCCTTAAACAGCCCGAGTGATCAAAGAGAGAGAGAGAGAGAGAGAGAGAGAGAGAGAGAGAGAGAGAGAGAGAGAGATGGAGGGGTTTGTGTGTTTGGCCTCTGAGTTCTGTAAGTAGAGATCAACCCAAATAATAATTAGTATGTTTGGCCTACCGACCATACGACGTGGCCTATTAACTTCGCATGACTGAAGGTAGATAAGGGTCTCTCTCTCTCTCTCTCTCTCTCTCTCTCTCTCTCTCTCTCTCTCTCTCTCTCTCTCTCTCTCCTCTATTCATCTATCTATCAGCCTGTTTAATCTGTATATCTGACAATATAGCTGCCTATCTACCTACCTATGTATCTATGTAAGTATGTATGTATGTATGTATATATGTATGTATGTACCTATCTATCTATCTATCTATCTATCAATCTATCTACAAGAATGTGTGAGAGGCGTGAAATGCTCGGGCATTAAGGGGAACACCACGGTAGGTACCTTACGTCATGTTTGGGCAACCCAGAGTGTGTGAGAGGGCGTGGCTGAGGTCACACAGTGGAGGTCAGGTAAAGGTCCCTGACGCTGCAGGTGGTCAATGTACAGTGGAGAAAGAAGACATGAGGATAAACACGATGATGATGATAATGGAGGAGGAGGAGGAGAAGAAGAAGAAGAATAGAAGAAGAAGAAGAAGAAGAAGAAAGAAGAAGAAGAGGAAGAAGATGATGATGATAATGATGAAGAAGAAGAAGAAGAAGAAGAAGAGGAAGAAGAAGAAGAAGAAGAAGAAGAAGAAGAAGATGATGATGATGATGATGATGATGATGGAGAAGAAGGAAGAGAATATAAAAAAAAAACGTGACCTGAAGAGGATAAAGCATAAAGGAAAATGAAATGATAAAGAGATGAAAAATATACGATGTGACACAGAGATCAGAGAGAATAAAGAAAACAAAAAATAGAAGGTTCAGATGATGTAAGATCTGGGACATAAGAGACACACTTTAAGATACACTCAGCCACAGCGTCTCACAATCTTTTCATGACGCTCATGTTCATCAAGATAAGCTTTACGCAAGCATCCTTGCGACTGTCAAGCTTGAAAAATAAAAATACGAATAAAGCTTCGTAAAGCTTTTATCAAAAAAAAAAAATCTAAAAACTAATCAACTTCAGTCTAGAGAAATGCATTCAGCTTCGCTCGGTCTACGAAGTCTTTGGATCAGCCACGAAAACCACCTCACACCCTCCTCTCTCACTCCATCACCAACACTACCCACCAACATCACCACCACCACACTAATACTACCACCACCACCACCACCACCATCGTCCTCACCACCACAGCTACCACCATCACCACCACATCTATACCACCACTACCAGTACGACCCTTCGAAGAAGACACAGATAATCCTTCGTAAAGGAATTCAAAACGAACTCATACGTTTCTCTCATCAGAGTCGGGACCTGGGGGAGTTTACATCGCCATGAGTAACAATGCTGCAGCGCCAGCTGATGGATGTATCCAGGCTACAAACGACCGAGCCATGACCCCTTGACCTTACAAAGGTCAAACACCCCCCACCTCCCCCAACCACCAAAGAGGGAGTTACGTATTCGAGTTATTAACCAACTTTTGTTTATTCCTTCCTCGTCCCGTATCTTGTATCTACTGCAAGTGATAGCGGACGATACATAAATTACAGAAGGCGAGGTCCGGATCCCACATTGTACCCTGGATACAACACAGACGACGGTACAGGAAGCCAGGCACTGGGGGAAGTAGTTCACATTTCCAGACACTAATCCATGACACAGAGCACCAAATGAAATTTCTAAAACGACGAGATAGAGATGTCTCCCCCTGTAAAGACTACACACACACACACACACACACACACACACACACACACGTACACAACACACCTAAACAGACACACCAACTCGTGGTTAGCATCCCACATCCTATGTGCTTGAAAGCTATCAAAAACACACACACATCCCGAGCGTACATTATACCCACCATTTCACGTATGTCTGGATCAAATAAATCAAAGTTCAAGGTGAGCAACGGGACAAGAACAGAGGGAGTGGAAGACGAGACGATTCTGTAGTTGAGGTCTTCTCACAGGGTTGGGTCTTCACCAGGTTTGGCCATGTCTTAACCCGCTGCTGCCTCCTGCAGGCCCCGCCACCACCACTCCCCCCTATCGTTCAAGTCCCTCAAGCAAGAGCTCAATGGAGGCTTCATATGTCTCTCTCCCTCTCTCTCTTGCTCATATAGTGTTGATGCCAGCCAGCATTCTGCAAGCGCGTCTAGTGGCCGTGGTGACCTCCCTCTCCATTTCACCCAGTGCGGCAAGTCCAATGTGGGGCGTCGCATCTTATAAGTTTGGATATATATATGTATACATATCTTGGTCAGCTGGAGCTGGCGCAGTTTCAGTGTCTCGCGGAGGGGGAAATTAAGTACGAGAGCAGAGTTCATCCCCAAGTTTGCCTGAGGTTAATTTGAAAGACCCTCTCATATGCAGTGATGATTTACAGCCACTGCAGCGTAAAGAGAGTGTATATATATATATATATATATATATATATATATATATATATATATATATATATATATATATATACTTCCCACGTATTCCCTTCGTGTCGTAGAAGGCGACTGGAAGAGAAGGGAGCGGGGGGCAGGAAATCCTCCCCTCTCCTTTTTTTTTGGCGACCCTGCAGATACTGGTGCCACAGACTCTATAACAAAGGCTAGTGCCACAGATGACACAGACAGGGGTGCCACAGATGCCACAGATGACACAGGCAGAGGTGCCACAGATGACACAGACAGGGGTGCCACAGATGCCACAGACAGAGGTGCTACAGATGCCACAGACGATACAGACAGAGGTGCCACAGATGACACAGACAGAGGTGCCACAAATGGCCCACGACACGGCCCGGGGATAACTGGAGTTCCTGTATATGTCAACCATACAACAAGGAGACAAACACAACAAGCACAAACAACTGCTGGAGCTGGACAAAAACAACAAACACAACAAACAACTGCTGGAGCTGGACAAAAACACAACAAACACAAACCACTGCTGGAGGTGGACAAACACACAACGAGCACAAAGAAAGAAAGAGGCAATATCGAGTCGACAAGAGATCATGCATTATCAACTCAGCTGTGCCAGTGAAAGGAAAATTAATCACAGCTCTCTCTCTCTCTCTCTCTCTCTCTCTCTCTCTCTCTCTCTCTGAGAGGAAGAGGAAAACAATCTGGGGTGTGTGTGTGTGTGTGTGTGTGTGTGTGTGTGTGTGTGTGTGTGTGTGTTCACTCTCCCGAGGGCAAGATGCAGCAGATGAATGTTGCAAACCAGACGGAAATTGCTCTGTCGTCCTGACAGAACAAGGGTGGACGGAAGGGGGGGGGGGAGACGGGGGAGGGGAGACCCGGAATCTTGGACAATTGTTTATCGGAAGGGGAATGTGTGTGTGTGTGTGTGTGTGTGTGTGTGTCACACACGAGGGCACAAGGTGGGAGGGAGGGAGGGAGGGAGGGTATGGTGTGGGGGGGGAATGGGGTGGAGCTGGGGAAGGGTGGGTGGTGGGGGGTCTTGATCCCCACGTCCCCCTTTTTTTAAACCGACGAATTCTAATAGACGTTTTCTGTTGTCTATCTGAAGATCTACGTCATCATCTGAAGCAGGAAGCCGTCTAGCTCCTGTTGCTGCTGCTACCGTTGTCCCTGTTGCTGTTCCTGCTGCTACTGTTGTTGCTATTCCTGTTGCTGTTCCTGTTGCTGCTACTGTTGCATAAAGACATAAGCCAGGAAACTATCTATCCCCCCCAGTCTACCATCTCAATCTATCGCCCTTCGAACCTAACCTCAAGACAAAACCTAAAACCTTAAAACCTTTAACAACACAACAACACCACAACCACAACAACCACCATGACGGTTGTGGTTGAAGACCCAACCTCCAGTTCTGCACGGGTGGTTTGGGGAGAGAGAGAGAGAGAGAGAGGGAGACACCCATCACCCAGAGCGAACGAGGTCGTTCAAGGTCACGCAAAAGCTTCAGCCAACACACATCGGAGGAGGAGGAGGAGGAGGAGGGAGGAGGAGGAGGAGGAGGAGGAGGGAGGAGGAGGAGGGAGGAGGAGGAGGGAGGAGGAGGGAGGAGGAGGAAGAGGGAGGAGGAGGAAGGAGGAAGAGGAGGAGGGAGGAGGAGGAGGAGGAGGAGGAGGGAGGACAGGGCTTGTTGCTAATCTGCATAAGCGCGAGGCGAGCCAGGCCGCGATACACTACGGAGGCCTGACGTATTATACCAGATACAGACGTGCTGCCTCGACTTGAAGCC
The DNA here is from genome assembly GCF_036320965.1 of Panulirus ornatus. Lineage (NCBI taxonomy): Eukaryota > Metazoa > Arthropoda > Malacostraca > Decapoda > Palinuridae > Panulirus > Panulirus ornatus. The sequence continues at coordinate 7,859,237 of NC_092286.1, forward strand.
GAGGAGCATGAATGCATACGTCCAAGTGACACATTCTTGTGGTATACACATCTCCACGGAAGATGCAATATATATATATATATATATATATATATATATATATATATATATATATATATATATATATATATATATATATGTTTACCAAATGGCGTCCTAGCTTCGTCTCTTCGATGTATATCAACTGACTGTTATATTTCTCTCTTGTGTCTCCCCTGATGATGTGATTATTACACGAAAGTGCACTTGGGAACTTTTCGTGTTTCATTTTCCCCGTGGACTCATAGGAATATATATATATATATATATATATATATATATATATATATATATATATATATATATATATATATATATATATTACAGCCTTGAATGTCTGTTCTTCTTTTGTTCTTCTGTTCCAGCACTGAGAACATTAACTGTACGAAAACCACATGACAACCAAGAAGGCAACGAAGGAAAATAGAATCTAATCCTATTTCTTCTGAAAACAATCCCCATCTTAACTTCTTAATATCTCAAGACAGTTCATCTAAATCTTGGGCCTGATCACCACGGCTCATCCTAGAACCAAACAGCAAGTCACTTCCTGCATTATCACAACATGTGAAAATAAGTCACTTCCTGCATTTCTTCGCGACGCAAGGTAACACGGTAGGAACTGCCCGTGTGCATGAGGAGGAGGAGGATGAAGACGACGACCCTCTCCTGCCCCCAACCCCACACAGTGCATGACGACAAACTACCATCCAAACCACAGTGCGGCACACACTGCATGGCTAACAGATGTTTAGGGGGGGGGGGTGTGCAGTCAGGTCCTCGTCCCCCCCCACCCCCACACCCCAGCACATGTCCGCGCGACCGGAAAGGCAATTATAGAGCACGGGAACCCGACCTCCCGTTCGAAGCAAAGTTCGACACGTCTGCAACTCCGAGGGGGTGGGTGGGGGGGGGGGGAGCGAATATGTCTGTTGCATATATTGCTTTACTCCAGCACTCGCTGCCCTCCTGCACACACACACACACACACACACACACACACACACACACACAGTTCCTGTCGAGTTCCCCTCCTGCCTCCTCCTCTTCCTGGCAGTTTATGGAGGGGTTTAGGGGGTGAGAGAGAGAGGAGATGCGGAGGAGGAGGAGGAGAGGAGAAGAGAGGAGAGACAGAGAAAGGGAGGGAGGGAGGGAGAAAGAGTTATTAGCTTCAGAACTGAACAACGCGACTCGAATCGCGTTCCACACGGCCGACCGTCTTCCTTGCTTGCTTCCTTCCTTCCTGCACCAGGAGGGGAGGAGGAGGAGGGGGGGAGGAGGAGGAGGAGGAGGAGGAGGAGGTCAAGTGATGACGCAAACATCCAAGAGACTGTGTGTGTCTGGCTGGCTGGCTGGCCGTGTCTCACCCCCAAGAGAGAGAGAGAGAGAGAGAGAGAGAGAGAGAGAGAGAGAGAGAGAGAGAGAGAGAGAGAGAGAGAGAGACGTAACTGCATCATATATTTCACGAGTCATACCCAAGCCACAGCTGTTCTCAACCAACCAGAAAAAAAAAAAAAGGATATATATTGAAGGTACACAACCATTAACGCCCACCAAAACGGTGTTCCCTGATATATATATATATATATATATATATATATATATATATATATATATATATATATATATATATATTCGACAAGATGGACGCGAGAACATTAATAGTCTCCAAGATGGTACGGGTCAGGTAGGGACAGCGCTGTCTTATCTCAATCATCTGTTGCTACATCTAAAAAATAAATAAGATAAAGTAATTCTCCAATTGTGATGATCCATTTTCAAACACGACTTTTTTTTTTTTCAGATGAATTACATTTTTTTCTCGTCTTTCAGTCCTGCTCTACATGAAGCAGAAGGATGTATAGTACACAAGACGTGTTGCATTCATGTGCCAACGATGTCTTTCAGCATCATTATGTATCTATCTCTCTCTCTCTCTCTCTCTCTCTCTCTCTCTCTCTCTCTCTCTCTCTATATATATATATATATATATATATATATATATATATATATATATATATATATATATATATGTATATCACGACTACAGAGCACTGAATGTAAAGTCGACCACTTCTGACTGACAGACGGTCGGGAAAGGAATTCGAAATAATGACCATTTTTGAAATAAAAGAAAATATAATGTCAATATAATATAAGACCTCAAACATAGCTTAACCCCCCTCATGCCCAAGGTCACATAAGCAGGAATACACTCATTCCTCTCGTGTGTTGATCTCATTATTCTCTGTCTTAATTAAGTTTCTCCAGTCGCTTTCTCTCTTTATCATTTTTATAATGAGAAACTAAGTTTTTTTCTTCAATTTTCTTTTTCTTTTTTTTTTCCTGCTTGTCTTCAAACCTGTCTAGATTATTACTACCATCCACACTGCTAAGGTAATCATTACAATCATCGCATCACTATAATGAAGATCTGTGTACGAGGTGTCATAACACGACATCAGCGTTGAAGAAATTTACAACGAACACATCAGAGAAGTCATCATCTACGTACAACAACAACGACAACTCGTTTTCTCTCCATTATATAGAGAGAAAACGGGTCTGCATGGTAATGAATGAACCATTAATCAGAGCGTACAAGAAAAAGAAAAAGATAGGAGTTAGTCCCACTCTCTCCTCGTCTTGTACACACAATGGGATGTCAGGATAATAGTGACCTTGGAAGAATTAATTATAATTATCGATAGGTTCATGTGAGAGGCGTTCATGATAGATAGGCTGCCTGGCTCTGTCTCTCTCTCTCTCTCTCTCTCTCTCTCTCTCTCTCTCTCTCTCTCTCTCTCTCTCTCGTTACATATACATATATATACATATATATGCCCATTCTCTACCTTATTGATAAGTAACATTTCCACTGGTCCTAACGAGGCACCGATCCCCCTCCCACTACCACCCTCCCCATCCCCCCCACCACACACACACACACACACACAAACACACACACATTCGCACGACACCTCTACCCCCCCATCCCCTCACCCCCTCCTCCCCCTCCCCCCTAGTTCTAATTACAGTTCGTGTTTGTTTGGTCTTCATTTCGGTCTTTGCCATTGTTCGCTGAAGTACAAGCCTCGTTTGTTTGTGCTTCAATTACTTCTTTTTTCTTTGTCAGCTGAAATTGGGTCTCTCTCTCTCTCTCTCTCTCTCTCTCTCTCTCTCTCTCTCTCTCTCTCTCTCTCTCTCTCTCTCTCGGCTGCACCAGTCATAATGGCAAACTCCGCCTTGTCTTTCGGCTCTGTCCTTCCAAAAGAAATTTCTCCCCCCTTTCTCTCGCCTCCTGTGGCCTCCAAAGATATTTTCTTTTTCCCTTTACTTAATATGCGATTATTTCTCTTCATAATTTCTTTTTTTTTTTACCTCCTGAACATCACAGAAATTCCTCAAAGATCGAGTGAGTAAATGATATCTTCTATCAATCGTGTTTCTTCCCCGATTATCTAAGTTATTCTGCCGTGGACGACTTCTCAATAACCTTTCAATTTCTTCGTCAATAAATGTATAAAGTTCCCTCCTTCTCCCTCCACATTCGAACTTCTCATCAAAATAGAATCTGACTTCGTGGCAAACCACTGAAACAAAGCCTTAACTCTCACTCACATTGGGAGAAAAAAAAAAAGAAGAAGAAAGAATTGAAAGTTGAAATCCCAGTAGAAATCATCTTAAAGTTCAAAAGGTCAAATATTGTAGTGAAAAAAAAAATAGAAAGACGAAGACTGGTATCAACATCAGATGTATGAAAAAAAAAAGAAGATTGTTATACTGTTTTATAAATCGTCGGTTTTCATACAGCTTAAAGGCTCTTGAAGAGGGACAGGAGAAGTAAGACTCATCAACATAATACGACATGAGAGACCATTCTTTGAGCTGTTCTCGACCAACACGACCAATCCTTCCCTTCCTTTCTTCACAGCTCCGCTATCACCGAGCCTTGGAAGGCCTGATAGACACACACCAACAGTGCCAGTAACGACGAAGAATCGTGTCTAAAATCCAACAATCCTGAGGACAAGATGGGTAACTAAACGAGCCATTAAAGCGGAGAGGAGCAATGGGTGGTACTCAACAGAAAACGGGGATCAGACAACAACAAGGAGTTTAAAGACCTTAAGGGACGAAGCACAATCCTTTCTCTGGGAAAAACAAAACGACGGATCTCCTCCTCCTCCTCCTCCTCCTCCTCCTCCTACCGCAGTACCTCAGGGATTGTCATTGCTCGCATCACTTCAGTCAGGATGACGAGGGAGACACTGGGGAGGGAAGGGCGCGCTTTAAGAGAGGAAATTACGGCCTTTCAACACTTGCGTTCTACGCCTCCGTCAGACGCGGATGGAAAGGGAGAACCTCCAGCACTTTTAAGTATAGGATGAAAAGGAACTCGCCGTCCAGACTCTCGAGAATCTTGAGAAATTCTTGGATAAGAAATAAAAAAAAGGAAGAGTGGGGCTTCGACCAGACTGGAGAAGCAAGGATCTACCCCGGGAATTAAGGAGGGCTTGACTTCGGGGGACTGAAGGGCGACTTCTCCTGGGAAATGGGGGTCTGTCTCGACTTCAGTCTGTAAGGATAGGTGGTGGAGTGCTGAGCCTGATGGGTCATACATAGGGGGACCTGGGAAGCCTGATGGGTCATACATAGGGGGACCTGGGAAGCCTGATGGGTCATACATAGGGGGACCTGGGAAGCCTGATGGGTCATACATAGGGGGGACCTGGGAAGCCTGATGGGTTATACATAGGGGGGACCTGGGAAGCCTGATGGGTTATACATAGGGGGGACCTGGGAAGCCTGATGGGTCATACATAGGGGGACCTGGGAAGCCTGATGGGTTATACATAGGGGGACCTGGGAAGCCTGATGGGTCATACATAGGGGGACCTGGGAAGTGGTGTTCACTGTATAATGGGTAATGACACATTCTCGTGACCAGCGAAGCAAACTGTGTGTTCAGTTCCAGAAGGAAAATGATGGTGTAAAAAACAATAAAAACAAACAACGAACCGTTGAGAGCGCCTGTAACGAATTCGTAACACTACCATCCACTTCTGTCCAATAACACACGAATGTGATCGTGGCTCATGTGATGAAAATAAAAAAAGATTTCACTCACAAGGCAGATTCATATTCTTTTCTTTAGTTATCCCTCATATTGCTTCCAGCTTTTGCGTTTATATCATCCATTCCACTTCGATCATTTCTCTCTCTCTCTCTCTCTCTCTCTCTCTCTCTCGTCCACATCATCTTCAG